>NW_026889813.1:4797500-4942500 GCF_033153115.1 Saccostrea echinata | reverse complement strand
ACGCCGCCGACTTTATTTATCATCAGCAATGCAGTGTGAATTTTAGGACAGGTAAACATAGACCATCAAAATCTGAATTCATGTCACCAAAATCCAAGAAAAATTCAGGCAGACCTAGAGACGAAGCTGGAGAAGAAACTTTTAAAAGAATTATTCAAGTCATAGAATAAAATGACGAAGAACAATAATTAATTTCAAATCTTGTTCAGAAAATGAAAGAAATATGTGACTTTTGCCGCTTATACATCTGCTTACATGAAAAAAGAATTGAGGAATATTTTGGTGACTCAGTGATTATTGGTGAAGTGAACGGTATATCTAATGTTGTTACCCTTCACAAACCGCCTCAAGCATACTTCATGTTTTTATCATCAAGCAGGAATCAACAACGAAGAATTAGAGAAGAACAGAATCATCAATGCTGCTGTTAATTTGATAAAAACTGATATTTGTTCAGTGGATGCTCCGAATAAACAATATATCCCCATCAACATTGAGGTCTTCTGAAACAAACTTTGAATATGTTCCAGAGTGTCTGCGGCGTTTGTTTCCACAGGCTTTGTTCACAAGTGATGACACTACATTGAAAAAATCCTACATTGGACAAGCAGTAATGCAATCCAGAAGACCCTGAAGTGTTATAGCTCCATTAGAGATCGGGCTTGACATTCAACTTCATCATCATTTTGGTTAAAAGTTTCCTATAGATGCTTTGTATAGACTTGGTTTTTCCTAATCTTACTCAGAGGTGCAGAAGTAAGAAGTCAATACTGCATATACAACAGCTAGAGAGTCAACACAATGGCTATAAGTGGCTATACCTTGGTTCAGTTTGTTGCCGACAATGTTGATCACAACATTCGCACTTTAGATAGACATGGAACATTCCATGGCATGGGTATCATTGTTGGATTTTCACCCAAGAAACAAAAAGAACTCATCATTGCATGAGCTGAAATTACAGTACCGACCAGACACAACCTAACAGAAAGCGAACCCAGAGCGCACCCCGGGTTCGCTCTCTGGGTTCGCTTCGGGTTCGCTTGAGGTCCGCTAGTGCTGACCCCGAGCGAACGCGGAGCGCACCCGTAGCGAACCCGCAGCGAACCCAGAGCAGACCCAGAGCGAACGCAGAAAGCGAACCCCAAATTCAGTAGCGGTCCCAGAAAGCGAATGCGCGTTCGGTGTTGCGTAACAGAGCTGTCAATCAGGATTAGCGATTAACTCATCAGCGCGTCGACCAATCACTATGCCGAACAGGTCTGTCAATCAGGATAAGTGATAAAATGCGTTGACCATCAGCGCATCGACCAGTCAACATGCCAGTTTGTAATCTAAACATTGTACAAGCAAAGCTTGTGAATGTACAATGTAAAAATATTATTAATATGATTTTTAAACATGATTTTACATTTATATATTTTAATTCTCCAGACAACATGCAATATTTACACATCTATTTTCATAATTTTTTGTTTTTAAAATCTATTAATACATTATATATTTTTATTATCCAGGTAGCATGTTACATGTATAGTTACATATTTATTTTCTTTATATTTTTAAAATCCATTAATATATAAATATACATTGCGTAAACTTATCAGACGATAAGTACTTTAATTCATAATAGAAAAAAGAAGATAATAATGGTTATAACAATTGTTACTAAAGAAAAAAGAATAAAAAAAAAAACTGGTCTTCGATAAATTATAGAATTTTATTATCTCAAGATACAGTATAAGAACATGTACGTTCTTTAATTGAATTATTTTTTATTTATTATTTCAATTTACATGCACGTTTTGATTTATCCATATCAACATCGAAATTATCAATCTAAATAAGTGATCATGAAAAAAAAAAAATTAAATGTACATTGTACAGTATAAATGTGCATTATGTCAATACGTAAATTGGAGAAAAAACATCTCATTTTTTTTAACTACTATGATATATTTTTTTTAATTTATCTTTTACCAAAATTTAATAAATAACTTGATTTAAATACATGTATATAGGGAAAGATTATTTTGTCAATTCTAATTATCCTACATGTAGGCCTTACATTGTACATGTATGTTTTTGAATTTTTGTAACTACTTGCAAGTCAGTCAAAAAAAAAAAAACAAAAAACAAAAAACAAAAAAACAAACGCAAAAATGCTTATCACTTTCCTTCGCGTCGATATATATAATTATACAGGTTTACATGTTCAGGAACCTTTTACTTGTACTACATGTAATTTTCGAAATACTTTATATGGATATAAAAAAAAATACTAGACGGGTACGTTTGTACTTTTGCATGAAAAGTACACGTAATTTCAACATTAGTAAATTGAACTTGCAAAGATACCTTTATACGAAAACGTACATATATTTTTTTCATTATATAGGTACCTGTAGTTGAACTTTGTAATTGTCATAATTATTTAATTTTAACACTTTAATAATTATAGTTTCAAAGTGAAGCCAAGGTCATCACGTGTCGGTAATCATCCACCTGTTTCGAAGATATTGCGGGTGCTAAGAGCAATTGCGTTGGGGTTTTTAAATTGACACTTGCTAGCTGGATGTATACTGTCTCCATGGTCACGGTACACCTGAGTTTATACTCCCCCTACATTCGATGCCCCTTAAGTTACATGTACCTCGTCTGGGCACGTCATCAATAAGAAATTCAATTATTATTCTTTTTTTTGTCTTGATTTTTGAATTTGGAAACGTCATAGTTCTTTGATACGTTGCATGAAGAGTACATGTTCATGTAATTTGCTGCCACCTGAATGCTGAAAATCAGTAAAATAGCTTTACCAGAGAGAGAGAGAGAGAGAGAGAGAGAGAGAGAGAGAGAGAGAGAGAGAGAGAGAGAGAACACTGTATATTATTTGAAATTAAAATCGCTACAACCGGCCCATAGAAAACAATTCGGAGAGGGGCGGGGGGCTCATTGAAATAAAACAATAAAAAAAAAACAAACAAACATCGGGCGTTATTATCTTAATTTCATCTACTTAATCATGCGAATTTACAGTTATCGAATTCTTGTTTTGTTTGTTATCTTTCTTGTTTTTATTTATTTTTAAACATTTAAAATTTTGTTTGTTAACATGCCGCTCCAGTATGTACATGTATGTAGTGGGCCGGGGGGGGGGGGGGGATCATGAACCAGTAAGGAACACAAACTATTCAAATGATCATTTACATGTATTTGAAAACAACTTAAAAAAAAATAATATATTCTTATCAGTGGACCAGTTATTAGTTTTTGTTTGTTTGTTTGTTTTGGTTTTTTGATTGTTGTTGTTGTTTTTTTTTATAAGTCTTCCGTTAAACTCGCCTTATAAAACAATGATTTATAGCATGGAAGTATATTATAAATGATCTGTAAAACGAAACTCAAGTTACACTGTATGAGAATTTTTAGTGATTATCACGACCTACATATACATGTTATTTACGCCAACCTAGCTTAAATGTGAAAACTTAGCATTTACGTGTACAGTATGTCTCAGCTATTTCATAGATAAGATCATAATTCAGTTGTTTGTCTTTCAAACATTTAAATTACGATTTAGCAATTGCAATTACAATTGGAAGTTCCAACTTATTTTAAAACGCATGAATAATGTAAACAAATGAGTTTGAAAGCTTTTTTTTATTAAGATACTTTTATCAATTTCACTCCATCCGATATATCGAAAATAAATTTCGAGATATACTTAGCTTGTAAGTTAAGAAAAATAAAAGTGATAATTCTACGTCGAATGTACGGTGAAATTCTTGAAAAGTTATCAACGTTCTCCATATTGTCACTTACATGTACATGTTTCGATCGCCATAAGAACAGTTATGATCGATTTCACTACTGTATTTGGAATATACAAGGGGCGGGGCTTACTGGCGGCAAGATTAAAGCGGGGTCCGCTTCACGCATGAGTGCGTAAAGCGAACCCGGAAAGCGAACGCCGGGTTCGCTCTAGCGGACCCAGAGCTGACCCCGAGCGAACGCAGAGCGAACCCGAAGCGCACCCAAAGCGGTCCCAAATTTCCTTAAAGCGGACCCCGAGCGAACCCAGGAAGCGAACCCGGGGTGCGCTTTGGGTTCGCTCTGGTGTTAGGTTGTGTCCGGTCGGTACTGTACGATCACAGAACCGATGGACATTGCAAAAATTTATACTCACTTTCGTAAGCATGACCCGAAAAATCTAGAGGATATGATTTTCACAGATTTAGACGTCAAAGAAGCTGAAGATACTTCTTGTGATATATCACTTTTCTGCAGCGTTGTTTGGCCAAAGCGAATTCCAAGCTGGTCTGAAAACTGTCAGATGATAAAAAATCGCAATTATCCTGGACAGTCAAATGTTAAGTTCTTGCCCATGCTAAATATGAACCCAAGTGATACTTATTGTATTTATTCAACACTACATTTTGTTTACAGGGAAGCCAAAAAATATCAACATATTTCGGTGCTGACATTTGTTCAGCATTTTTACTGGAAAGCATTGAATATCTTACGACAGGAGGCGCGTGACAGTTGAATCAAAAGAGGTTGTTCTAAAACTGTGTGCTTTTCATACAAAGTTGAGCTTCTTAAGAGTAATCAAACAATTAATGAGGAACTACGGACTTAAAGAGCTTTTAGTAACAGTTTATGCAGAGACAAGTGTTTCTCACATAATGACTGGCAAAGCTTACTCAACGGCTACAAGAAGATACTTTCTGGTTCAGGTTGCCTTAAGAACCATTATACTGTCTAAACTATATGATTTTCACCTGCCCAAGAACGATCCAGACCATTCTGATACAAAAAATCTACTAAAACAACTGATAGCATCGAAATGACATCAGGAGATAATCATGATGAAGTCGATGTAGAGGACAAGATAAAAGATATACAAGAAGCTGTGGATACATTTGATGATCTAATAAATGAAAAAATCACCTGCAAAAATTACAGAAGAATGATGCCTTGAAAAACATAAGAGAAAAAATGCATCTGTTTGAAGAATCACATAAAAAACATAAGACTGCTCTTCTTTGGTTCAAGTATCTTCGATTAGTGGAAATGCTGCAAAAGTTTATCACAGCAGAAAGGACCGGAAATTGGTACCTGCATCTACGAACAATTAAAGAGATGCTGCCATACTTTGCTGCAACTGGCTACAAGAACTACACTAAATCCGGTCATCTTTATCTTCAGCAAATGCTTCAGCTTGAGAACACCCATCCTACGGACATCATGTTATCCGCAGAAGCGACCATTTTTGGGGAGGACTCTCCAAAGATCTCGTGATAGAACAAGTTCTAATGTGTAGTGTCAAAACAACAGGAGGTCTTACCAGAGGCCGCGGATTATCTGAAGAACAAACAGCAAAATGGGTGTGTTCAATGTCACAGTGTGCCCTCGTTAATGGAGCTATGCAGAACATAACAACTTCAAATTATAAAACATCAGACCAACATAAAGAGACTGGAACAACAAGAAAAAAGAGAGATGACCAGGACATAGCATGTTTTACTTAGTTTTTAAGAGACAGAAACCCATTTCCTTCAGAAGAGAGTTTACAGAAAATTGAAACAGGAGTGACTGGAGAATCGAAGGTAAATGTGTATGAAGCTAATTTAGTATGAGCAAAAATCTTGGAGTCAATGAATGGATCAAACATAAATGATTTTGTTTTTCAAGAAAAAAAAATCAAGTTGTAACTTTAAGCTGCAAAAGTACAATCAAGTCAACGAAAATTATAATTTTGATCCAAAATTGTTCTTTCAACGACTAGTTGCTGCTTCTCAAAACCTACTTCCGGAAATTTCAGAGCTTTACTTATGAGATAAGTGGATGTCCTTCGTCAATGTTTAAGCCCTCTGGTCTCATGAGAAGTGCACAGAAGTCACATTTAGCTTACTTTATCTAGACCCTTGGTGATTGCTTTCGAGATATTTTGCACAATGCTGACATCAGTCATATACTCGACGGTGGGTCGCTTCTGCACAGAATTCCTTTGTCAGAGGGTAGCATATTTCAGGATATTATAGATTCGTATGTCAGTGTGGTCCAGAAGTTTTCTAACCTCAATGTAGTCCTTGATGACGGACCAAGCACAAAGGACTAACATATTTAAGCAGGACAAAAGGACATTTCGGTACTAAAATACATTTTAGTTTGCAAACACCATTTCGATCGAAGAAAGATTATTCTCTGATAAATCAAGAGAACAAGCAGAATTTCATTGAAATACTTTCCAGAGGGCTAAAGAAAAGGCACATTAAAAATACTCCAGCAAAAGTGATGATGACGTCAGCATAGCAGAAACTGCAATTAAAGCTGCATTAGAACATCCTACTGTTGTCATTGGTGAAGACACAGATTTACTAGTATTTTTGAGATACACGACATACAGTTCCGGTCAGACCAATTTCGACAATCTACACCTCAAAAGTGTGGGCTTTCAGAAAGCAAGAAATGTTTTAGGAGAAAACATTTGTCATCTTCTGCCATCCCTGGTTGTAATACAACCTCTCGAATCTTTGGCGTTGGAAAGAGTAATTCATTAAAAAAGCTTCAAGAAATTTGTCGATTTCAATCTTTACTTTCAACTTTAAGTATGCCAATGTTATCTCACACTGAAGTAGAAAGACTGGAGAAGGAGCCATTTCTTTTCTCTATGGCGGATTACAATACGAAACCTTGGACACTCTGCGTTATCGACGATTTGCGCGAAAGGCTATTTCAAACAGCGTTTCTTTATTGCATATCAATACATTGCCACTTACATCGGCTGCAGCTAAATGCCATAGTTTCCGTTCTTATTATCAGGCAATGGAATGGATGAATAAGACATCAGCAAGGCTATATCCCTTGGATTGGGGATGGAGCTGTTCGGTGGAAAAATAGAGCCAGTCAAAAATCTGCCTCGTGCTCCAGAAAGATTGTTACAAATCATCCACTGCAACCTCAAAGGAGATGTACTTGCCGCAAGCACGGAATTAACTACACTGATATTGTGGGGAATGTGGCGAAAATAACTGTTTAAATAGATCTCATGAAGAGGTCAATAATGATAAGATTTAAGATCTGTTTCCCTTTACAAATGAAGTATTACAAATTCAATTATTCATTTAAAAAAAAGATTTTGAGAGAAAAAGGTATGTTTACGGGATATTTTGATTAAAACAATGTAAGAATAAAAAATTAAATGAAAAAAAATCAATCGTTTCTTTCTTGAAAATAACGGAAAACGTAAATAGTTTGTGACTACATAGAAACAAGAATATAGAGCACATGCTTGCCTATCTACAAAATTTATATATTTCATACACTAGTATCAGATGCATCTTATGTATAAAAATCTCAGATAAGCAAGCTTGTGCTCTATGTTTCCCAAAGTGAAAAGTATCTCAAATATTACGAAATTCCACAAAAATTGAGGAAATTCAGGAAAATGTCCTACTTCTGCACCCTCTTTTGCCATCCGTGTAAGCTTTGAATCAAAATTAGTGCTGGTTTTAAAACAAGCATCCTTTTAAGTTCTTAACTACAAACTATCACAACTTTAACTATGTTCTGATTTTTACATCAAATAAGGGGCCAGATTCGGCCGTTACCATACCTTCTCCTTAATTAATTATCGACCTTATGTTTGTAATATTTCTGTAAGTTTGCTCTTTTGATTGAAATTTTTTGTCAACTTTTTGAAAAAATGTCTTATCCCCACATTTTTTGAAATAACGCCTTTTGTAATGTTCCATTATTCATACCTAATTTGTTAAAAATTGTCTTGATGAAAAATTTCCATTTTTTTTTTATATAATAACGAACACATCTTGTACTACAATAAAATACCTAAAAACTTTCTAGTGCAATTAGTTTCAGGTTTCACAATTGTCGTGCTAATTTGACAGGACTATAAGTCAACGTCATTATGAAAAGCTTGTAATTATCAAATAAGAGGCCAATGGGCCGAAACGCTCACGAGTTTCTAGGGCCCTAAGGATCCTACATCTCTATGTAGATCTTTGTCCACATACTTTGAATCCTACCCGTGGGATATGAATTAAATTTACGCTACCTGAGGATGCTTCCATATAAATATGGCTTAATTGTGATGCGATTGCTGTTCCCAAGAAGAAATTTTAAAATATTTTTCCTGTACTATGAAAACATTTTGATTGCCCATTGTGGACCAATCCTAACTCAAAGTTCACGATTTTGACAAACTTGTATATTGTATATTGAAGAGGATCTTCTTTTATAAATATGACTAACTATTACTTTGCTGTTCTTGAGTAGAAGATTTGAAAAGATTTTTTCCAAAACCCCGGTATATATTCCTATGTAAAATTTTGATTGTCCTTTATTTCTTCGTACTATTCTTCAGAGAAATAATTTGAATGTACACTACCTAAGGATGCTTCCATATAAATATGACTAATTATGGTTCTGCTGTTCTTTAGAAGGAAATTTTTAGAGGATTTTTCTATTTGTTTTCCTATCCATTTATCATGACTTGGACCGTATAAACCGAGGTCCAGTGTCGCAGTAGGTGCTGGCACGAAAAAGACCCCTCACTGCTCAAAGAAAGTAACTGTCGAGTATAGGTGAAAATTTGCAGCTCTCCACCGGCAAGTGGTGGCGTCTCCATATGAGTAAAAAATTCTCGAGAGGGACGTTAAACAATAGACAAACAAACAAACAAAACAATTGTACATTACAATTGTAGAGGCATTATACAATCGGCAAATTGTTAACGCACCACTCAATATTTTTTGCACTTGAATTTGAATTCGAACAAAACAAAGCTTGATTTAATTATTGTAATAGTTTATAATGATAAATCATTATATATCATGTATAAAACATTACTTTTGGCATTCTTTTTTCATAAACAGTTGGGTTCAAGACACTGTGGGGAACTTTGGAACCAACCCAACCAAGGTAATTATTTAAGGGCGTTGTATCATGAACCCCCTACTCTTAACCTCTCATATCAAATGCCATTGCGAATTTTTCATCCAACAAAACCCCTACTTCTATCCACTCCATTTATCATCCCAAAACAAACAATACCCTAAAATTGAAATCGTTAAGGGAATTATCATGTCAATATTTTACTGTAAAGATCTTAACACGGGGTGTTACAACGCACATTGAAAAATTACATACTTTAAATTTTTTTTTTCAAAGTGTTAAATTTGAAACCAAGTCAACTCACTTTGAAACAAAAATATTTCTTTTCAAAGTGCGTTAATATCGACCATATTAACGTACTTTGAAAAAAAAGTGTTCACGGCTTGGTCAATATTCTTGCAAATATTACGTATGATAAATAATTATTTGAGCCTGGTTGGATAATGTCTCGGTAATGACATTCCTTCAGAATCAGATATAGACGTTTAAAAGTTTTTTTTATGTGTTTTCTTGTTCCCAAGGCTCTACTGTAATGTATGTTGTTTAACGTCCCATTCGAGAATTTTTCACTCATATAGAGAAGTCACCGTATGCCGATGAAGGGCTTCAAATTTAGGCCTATACTCGCTCTCAGGGCCATTGAGCAGTGAGGGTTTTTTATCATGCCAACGCCTACCGTGACACGGGACCTTGGTTTTTAAGGTCTCATCCGAAAGACCCATGACTTTCACCTCTAGTGCCGGGTGCTTGGCGAAGGAACAGTCACTACCTGTGTTTACGTCTTAGGTTTGACGCGAGTCAACGAGAATCGAACCCGGGCCTCCCGATCACGAAGCGAACCCTACGAACCCTACCACTAGGCTACCGTGATCGGTCTCTACTGTAATGGATTTCCCCTTAGATTACAAAAGATCCCTTGACTTTCCTCTGTCAGTCCCTGGCATTTTCCTGTCCCTCCCTGTCATTCTCCTATGAATTTCTGTCGTTGTCCCTAACTATCCTGTTGCATACATTTTTAATTTCAACATGACGGACTTGTCCAGTTCAATTTACAATCTCTGACAACACTTCTTTCCAGGTATCGTTTTTACTAAAGCTGTATTTTATTTCATTCATTTTTACTTCACCATTCATTTTTATGGAGACGCATAAATGCTCTTCAACACTTGTACGTTTTCACATCCAGCCTAGTCTGACATTTTGGCGAGGATCTTCTAATTGCTATATACCGGCCTGGTCTGACATTTTGGCGAGGATCTTCTTATCGCTATATACCCTTCACATAGTCACATTACTCTCTCGACTGAAATTTCTACAGTTGGCTATTTATGCAGGAAATGTTTACTGTGACATCACACAAAAATAGGAATTCCTCACAATAACAGTCATTGAAATAATCTGCGATTTTAAACTGCATAAGAGTTATGATATACATCAATTTTTACCACTGCATTCATTTTTGTTGCTGATTGAATCCCATACAGCAAGATAAAAACAAATAACTGATCGCAATGCACTTGTCAACATGACGTCATTATGGTAAATTTTGACGCATTTTATGTACAATGAGAGGCGGTTCAATTAATTTTTTCACAGCGAAAAATGCATTTTATTATGAAAGAGAATATTATTTGCAAGTCTTAGGTAGTACATTTATACAAATCTGAAACCTTTGTTTAATGTCATTATTTAAAATCTATCGAGAGAATGTTTTGAATTAATTCTATGTGTTTTTTAGTACAGGGTTTGCATGTTTCACGCCGAGGTGCCTCATTAAATCGCCTTTTTGTAAAGGCATACACTTAATAGATCTTGACCATTTTTGGAATGTACATAACGGAAATATTCCTGAACTTGAAAAGTGCTGCTGCTTTCCTGAAATCGAGTAAATAAAATACTTTGTAAAGATCACACAAATTTCGACTAGGACCAAACAACTTGAAATTTAAAATAAAAAATGCTATGTCTATTTAAAGCAGCGGCACTTTCCATCAACTACAAGTTATGTAGAAACAATTTATTACTTAAATTATTTATTGTAACTAGAGTATGTCCTATATAGAGTAAACATTACATTCATGTATCACGTGACTGTCAAATAACGTGACCAAAACAAATTCAGACAGAGCTGGGTATACAATGTTATTTTAATTAATCTTAAATTCATCTGATAATATTGTAGCTTTACAAAAATAAATTCAGTTTGAAAAATTATGTATTTATGCACATTATCTTCCGTTGATTTCTTCGTAGTACGCCTTAACAGTGCTGCGTTGTTGTTAGATGACCGATATGGCCCCTGAGCCTCTCTTCTTCAGTATAATAGGGTGCGTAATTTTTTTTTTTTTTTTAGGAAAGCTTATTTAAATTTTTTCATCTATTTTACGTTAAATCAAATATATTAAGAGAAATTGAAATATGAAAATAACGAACAATATTCAATCTCGAAAGTCCACTGAAAAGATACAAATCTGGAGCAAAGCAAACACGGACCTCAAAATTTAGAGATGGGATCAGGTGCCATGGAGGAGTGAGCATCCTCTGCCGACCGGTCACATCCGCCGTGTGCTCCCTGTCATGATCGAAAAAAAAACCCCGGAAAAATCTATAGGCAGTTCAGTGTATAAGTAATGGCCTAACAATTAGAATGAAAAACATCAGTCAGGCTTTGACTTAATGATAGATTGTATTTGCTGACAAGGCCATTGTATCAACCATAAAACTTGCGAAATGATGACTTCAACCGAGACTGTTGATATCCTTGTTTCATCAACTTGTTTGTCAATAGTTTGTCATGTTTTAGAAATTGTTCATCAATGTAATACCAGTTATGTAAATACATAAATTTGAGTAGAAAAGATAAAGAGTTGGACGAAGGGACCGTCTACCTGTCTTCTCCTCGTTCTTGATGAGGGTAAATTAATTCATTGAAGTATAACAAAATAGTGCTGTCTATTACTAAAATATAAGTCCAGGATTTTGTTTCTATATATTTTTTCAAAGTTTGTTAAGTGTCTCCATTGTAAGTGCATTGATTTTGACACAAATTTAACGCACTTTGAAAAAAAAAGTCAAAGTGCATTGATTTTGTCCCAATTTTAACGCACTTTGAAAAAAGTTTTAGAAGTGCGTAATTTTTTTTAAAGTGCGTTGTCATAACGGGGTCAAAATACATACAGACACAGAATTGCAAATCAGTGTTTTTAATATCACAAAATACAGATACTTACGTTTTATGTTCAATGTAATATTCAGTTCAGCAAAATAATTATCCGCTGACAAGTAGTAAGGCTTGGAATCCATAAACAGGTAATATATATCATCAGTTCCCGTGCTTGGTTTCCAACTAAATATTGATACGCCCTGATGATAGAAAATGTACCATTTAAGAAATTTTCTTTTTTTTAACATGTTTAAAGGACTTATCCCTTGTTTCTCAGTTACCTAAAATTAAAAGGGTATTATGTTCTTCATAATCACAGTTTATAAATTTCGTGTTTTCACTGCGGAAATACCGTGGTAATTTATCATTTATTGATTAAAATAACACCACTCAGTTCAAAATCCGAGTTAATTAGATAGTGAGAACGTGACCATAAAACGTCTTAGGCGACAATGGCTGATCAGCTGTATACGTTAATCTTACTAAAATGTACGCGATACAAACTGGTTTTCTGCGTTATGGAAGACAAAATCACTGCATGGTTTCTCTGCAGGAAGTTGAATATTCAACCTTATATGTTTGAACTGTCAGCAAAAAAAAAATCCGAAAAATCTGTAAACATTTTAAATTAACCTGTTAACAGTGACGACAGTAAGGGGGCATGAGGTGAAGACAAAGAAAGCTACCTGCAGAATATAATTGTATATTTTGTCATCTTATCACACGTATATACCAATATTATTCACAAATTTGCAATTACAGAATTTTGTTAATCTATTTTATTTAATAATCTTAAATCAAATCATAATGTAAACACTGGTAAATAAGCGACGGAATCATCATTGAAATCAGAAGGGGAAAGAGACTGGGGTAATTGATAATAATACATGTAGTTTGAAAAGGTGATGTGATCTTCACTAATTACCCTTTCTTCTATTATCACATACTGTAATTAAAATTGAAAGCTCTGCTATAAATCAGCAGGTTTCCTTGTGATTTAGAATTTCTATTTTATTTTCTTATTAACATCATTACACCATGTAAACCCACACCGTAGTCTGTTTATATTACATGTATTTATCAATTATTTTAAAATAAAATAAATGTTTATACGTAAAGCAAGTTCATAATTCTATGGTTATTGATAACCATGTAAGAATTCTTTTTCAGAATCGTCCTTATTATCCCGCATTCTTCGTTGATAACTTTTTTAAAAGTATATGCAGTTTCTCATCTCTCTTTCCCTGAATTGTTGCATATGACGTCACAGAAGTATGACGCCGAAATCCGATTGAAATATTCATATCGCCGTATTTGAATTTCAACTTTAAATTTCTCTTTATATATGCTTACAGCGACCTTTACTTTATTCAGTGTTTAAATAAACAAGATTGTCGATAATATTTGTAATAAAATTATGGATTTTTTTAAAACATGGGAGAAGTCCTTTAAAGGATAAGTACATCAAGCAATAATTTTGTAGTTATTTTTCTTGCCAATAACGATTGCAATTCTTAATCAAAACAAAATATAGTTTATGAAACAAAATGCATCGTAATGCATCTTAAGAAAAGTTTGTGTTTGTTGTTTAACGTCCCTCTTAAGAATTTTTCACTCATATGGAGATATGCCGGTGGAGGGCTGCAAACTTAGACCTTTACTCGGTACTCAGGGCCATTGAGCAGTTAGCTCGAAGGATCTTTTTCGTGCCAGCACTTACTGCAACAAGGGGCCTCGGTTTACAAGGTCTCATCCGAAGGACGGGGCTCCACGTCCCCCATTGGGATTCTACCCTGCGACGAAAGGATCAACTCCTTACACCGCCACTTGAAAACAAACGCTCTAACCACTGCGCCACGCGCAAAAGTTCAAGCAACATAAATTCGTGATCATATCTTACTTCTTTATTTAAATTAGTTCATAATTTTGAGATTTCATCTCCAAAAATATGCATCAACTGACAAAGTTTGATGATTCTAAGCCTCCTATTAATTGAGATATTCAGATATGGCTTTTAAATTCCAAAAGTAGTTCAAAGTGACCGTGGCCTACTTTTTAGTTTTAGTTTTTAGCAGAAATATCTAGATATACCCACGAAATTCAAACTGTAGGACACCATGACCTACTTTTTGGTTGACACACACCGAGCGCCAAAGAGGAATCCACTGACAAAGTCTGATGATTCTAAGACACGTATAATGAAACATATTTAGACACCGGGTATGCCGTGGAATTCCAAAAGTAAGTCACGGTGATGTACTTTTTTGTTGAAACACTATAAGGACCAAAGATGCATCAACTGACAAAGTTTGATTCTATTAGGCCAATTAGAATCTGAAACATTTAGATATACCCATGAAATTCCAAAAATAGGTCATGACCTATTTTTTGGTTGATGCACTCCGAAGAACCAAGATGCATCAACTTACAGTTTTATGATTGTAAGACAATTAACATCTGAAATATTTAAAAAAATACCCATACACCATGACCTACTTTTGGTTGACAAACTTCGAGGACCCAATATACAGCAACTTTCCAAGTTTGATGATTCTAGGCCAATTAGTATCTGAAATATTCAGATATAGCCTTCTAGTTTAAAAAAAAATAGGTCACGGTGACCTACTTTTTAGTTGACACACTTTGAGGATTGCATCAATTGACAAAGTTTGATGATTGTAGGCCAATTAGTACATGTATCTGAACTATTTAATTATGCCTATCAAATTCCAACAGTAGGCAACTGTGACCTACGTTTTGAATAATATACTTGGAGGAATTAGGATGCATCAACAGACAAAGTTTAATGATCCTAGGCTTCATAGTGTCAAATTATGTCTTTAAAACAATTTGAAAACTAATACTTGAAAAATTCAAAACGAAGGTCACTGTGACTTACTTTTTCACAAATGTGTTTTAAGGCCCCAAGATGTTTCAACTTACAACGTTTGATTATTCTAAATCTCTCAGTATCTGAAATAGTGACATTTTACATTTTAAAAATAATTAGCCATAAAATTCAGAAGTAGGTAAGGTACTCTACTTTTTAGAGTGGCACATGTACACTTTCAAGCTTTATGATTCATAAACTGACAAGTTTTCATGATAATGGGCTTCAAGGTGGTCAATATATGCATTAAAACCAAATTGAAAATGAATACCTGTAAAATTCAAAAAGTGGGTCACTGTGACCAAAAGAACATGAGGTCTTATGTTACAATCCTGACAAGATTTGATGATTCTAGTCCTTATACATGTAGTGGGCAAGATACAAAATTTTCAAAACATTATAAAACCAAATTTTTAAAATGAATATTTGTAAAATTCAGAAAGTTGGTCACTGTGACCTACTAATGAGTCAACATGTACATGAGGTCCTAAGTTGTATTACCTGAAAAGATTTGATGTTCCTAGTCCTTATATTATGCAAAATATCATTTAAAAAAAACAAAATCAAGGTCAACTTTGAAGTGACATTGAGACCATGGCGATGCTCAAGGGTGATGCTTTGAACAATTTGTAATCTACAACATCCTTATGTGCAAGTTTGGTGATAATATGCGCAGTGATTCCCGAGGAGATTTTTTAGCAACCACTTCTTTTGTTTTTATTTCCCTAATTATTTCCCCTTGTTAAACGATAACAAATCTATTCTTAGTACAAGAGGCTCATGGGTCACATCGCTCACCTGAGCAAATTGGATAGGAAAAGGCACAAATCAGTTCAGTATTAAAAAGAAAACATGGGGGGGGGGCTTGAATTTTAATCTACCTGAGAATATAACAAATGGTTTTGTTCTTATGTAAAAGATTTTTAAAAAAATTTTCCTACATATTCCTTTGTAAAACTTTGATCCCCCTTTGTGTAGTCTCCCTATCATATGGTTCATGATTTGAACAAACATGAATCTACACTACCTGAGAATGCTTCTATATCACTATGACTAATCATGGATTTGCTGTTCTTAAGGAGTAGATTTTTCCTTTATATTCCAATGTAAAGGTTGATCCCCAATTTTGACACAATCCTATCCCAGGGGTCTTCATTGGAACAAAATTGAGTCTACACTACCTGAGGATGCTTCCATGTAAATATGACTAACATGGCTTTGTTGTTGTTGAGAAGAAATTTTTTAAAGTATATTCCTATATATGTCTATGTAAAACTTTGATCCCCCATTGTGGGTCCATCCCATCCCCGGGGGTCATGATTTAAAAAAAAAAACATAAAATTTACACTACCTGAGAATGCTTTCATATCAAAATGAATAAACATGGTCTTGTTGTTCTTGAGAAGAAATTATTTATAGTATATTTCTATATATTTCTATGTAAAACGTTGATCCCCCATTGTGGGCCCATCCCACCCCCGGGGGTCATGATTTAAAAAAAAACAAAAAAAATCAACACTACCTGAAAATGCTTCCATATCAAAATGAATAAACATGGTTTTGTTGTTCTTGAGAAGAAAATTTTTAAAGATTTTTTCCTATATTTTCCTATGTAAAACTTTGATCCCCAATTGTGACCCAACCCTACCCCCGAGGGTCATGATTTGAATAAACTTCAAATTACACTACCTGAAGATGCTTCTATATCAATATGAATAAACATGACTTTTCTGTTCGTGAGAAGATTTTTTCTTATATATTCCTATGTAAAGGTTTCATTCCCAATTGTGGCCCCACCCTAACCCCGGGGTTATGATTTGAACAAATCTGAATCTACCTGAGGATGATTCCATATCAGTATGACTGATCATTACTTTGTTGTTCTTGAGAAGAAGATTTTTACAGTTTTTTTTCCTATATACTCCTTTTTAAAACTTTGACCCACTATTGTGATCCCACTCTACTTCAGGGGTCAGCATTTGAAAAAAAAATATTCTACACTATGTAAAGAAGGTTTCCTATAAATTTCAACTTTTTTTGGCACAGTGGTTCTTGAGAAGAAGATTTTTAAAACATGCCACCAAGTTTTCACTATTTCTGAATTATCTCCCCTAGAATGAGAGCGTGGACCTACATTTGAACAAATTTGAATCACCTTTACTAAAGAATGTTTTGTGGCAAATTTGGTTGAAATTCGCCAAGTGATTCTGGAGAAGAAGTCGAAAATGTGAAAAGTTTACAGACAGACGGACAGACAGCTAGACAGACAGACTACAGACAAAATATGATCAGAAAAGCTCACTTGAGCTTTCAGCTCAGGTAAATTAATAAATTAAAGCCCTTTGGCCAAGGATACTTTGTGACAATTTGAAAAAAAAAAAAATAGACAACGGTGTTTTTGAGATTTGGCCCTTATTCCAAAAATTTTTAAGCTCATTGCACAATATGGCTATAGCATAAGCTCTTTGAACCTTTGTCTCAGAAGAGCCAATTACAGACGACAAACGACGCCATACTGATGGACGCCGGACACCCTTCGATCAGAAAATCTCACTTGAGCTTTCGGGTGAGCTAAAAATGCAATGCATAAAATGATAGAATATAAAAAGAAAGAAATGTATTGTTAATTAATCAATCAGTATTTTTTTCTTTCTTTTGGGAAAGAGACTACTCCTTTATAACTATAAACAGTATGTACTATGAATATTATAACTATTACTATGAATATTATTAAAACAGCTGAAATGCACTTACAGTGTTTCGGTAAAAACGTGAATTTGAAGTTTCCATGCTGCACGTATTTTTCCACAAATACTTTTCAAAAGAGCAAAAGTAAATGACATCTGAGAAATCTAAAAAAAAAAAAAATGGCATCAATCTGTGTAACATTTTTTAAAGAGAGAGAAGATAGAAAACAATGGATGATCAAATACTGTATAGTTTCATCAGTGACATCACTGCAGTACTAAGAGCAAAAGTACTGGTGTCATGTTAATTTAAACATCGTTGGAAGAATTGTATGTTCTCTTTTTTATCAACTGATTATTTGCTAAAATTCAATACCAACTTTAGGGGAAAAAAAACTAGGAGCAACTAAAACGAGAAGTCTAAGGGCTTTGTAAGTTACCTGAGTATCACGAGTTTTTCGGGAAATGATCACTTTATGTCCGACTAAAACTGGTCTGATTTGTAGGATTAAATGTTCAATTTTGGGGAAGACTCTGTAATCATTAACATATTCACCCAGCTTGTCTCTTAGACGTTCGATAGTAAATAAGATAACTTCATATGTGATCAACTTTTATACCCTTCCACAGGGCCTTTATTAAAAGGGAACGAGTTTTTTGTGTAGAGGGCTAGCTACTTCAAAAATAATAATAATAATAATAATAATAATAATAATAATCATGCAAACAATTTGTCTACTTCATGTCAATTTAGTAATGTAATTCATTTTCGTTACATGTCCAACTTATCTCCGCCCTGTGGCCTGTACATATGAAAAACGTGCCAGTGGGTCATGAATTTTATAAATTTGAAAGAAGGCCTAGTGTTAATCATAGTCACCAAACGCTCTGTTTGTCAGATGTCCGCGAGCTACTTATTTCAAGAACATGATTAAATTAGTAGTGGGAGCTGAATGCTGGACCCAGAAGGCATCAATGTTATTTCGTAATTGCTGTATTTTTTGTATGTACAATTGTAATGATTTTTTCAATATATTACCAACTTAGCCCCATCGCCGGGGAGGTGGGTTTGGCAAGAGTGTTAAGTGTTTTTTTTAGTGAGCATTCGACTTAATGATAGATTGTTTTTGCTGATAAGGTTATTGTATTGACCATCGATACGTTAAACGATACTGTTAATATCCTTGTTTCATCAACTTGCTTGTCAGTAGCTTCCCTCATATTAGAAATTGTTCTTTCTTACATGGAATATGCTCTTGCGTATCAATTCAACTTAGAGGTATAATCCCTATATGCAGGTGTTTAGGGAATATTGCTACATAAGCAAGGGAAGTAAATGATTGAAAAGTTAAATCCATAATGTTCATCAAAAAGCTTTGTTGTTAGGTTACCATTAACGTCTTTTTCTGGTAAAATATCAAAATATGAAACAGATTATCAGACTCTGTGATATCTTTTATTGTAATTTAATCTAAACAAAATGAATTCATGATTCAGACATATAATCTAAATGACTAAAATGAAATATGAAGATAACGAACAGTAATCCATCTCAAAAGTCTATTGAAACAATACAAATTTCCAATTAGCAAACACGGACCTCTAAAAACATCAAAGGTGGGAACAAGTGCCATGGAGGAGTAAGCATCCCCTGTCGACCGGATATACCCATCGTGTGCTCATTGTCATGATAAAAATAAAAACTCATTTTACAATGCTTTATTTATCATGCGTTGTTCACTACTTTTATTATTTTACTCTTATTAATATTCTTTTTACCTGAACAAGACGCCGATTGATTGAAAGATCCTTCTTCGCAGATGCATTTGTTATGTTTACATTTAGAAAACGATCCACTACATGGAGCTATAGAATTATGGCAGCTGCAATCCTCTCCCTTAAAACCATCACGACAAGAACAGGTTCCGTTTCTGAAATCACATCCCAAACTTGTTCCCTTGTTACAATCACATGACTTTGAACAGTCTTCGGAATATCTCCATTCTGGGCATTCTAAAATTAAACGTTACTATACGTTATCTTATTTTGAGCTTATCCTAATTCTCAGCACCAATATCGCTTTTGAAAAATCTAAAATTGAATGAAAATTATGATGTTACTCCCATGGAAGCAACATGTCACTTAAGAAAGGAAAACTAAAAGAAAATGTATTAAAAGCCAATCCAGGACTCTTTCTTCTGTATCAATAATCAGTATCAAAGTCTGAGGGAAGATCCATTGTCGAATTAAAAAGCCTTTGATATGTACCCATTTGAATCTCCTCAGGAAAGGACATTCTAAATTTTAAGAACTTGCGTCCGATCATTTTGTTATAACATCTGAACACTAAAAAATTTCAAACCAATCTCCTCAACATAATTTCAAGTTGTCAGTATATATGAGGATGCTGGCATAATACAAGTATTTATAGTCTTTCGTTCCTGTAAAAACTTTGATATTGGATAACTCAATTTTTTATAAAGAATAGGGCATGTAAAAGTTTATGATTTTCTTACAAAGATTTTTTTATTGATTATTGACATTACGGGGTTTTATTATTATTCATTTACTTATTTGGTATGTTTTAGACCGGTTGAATTAAAACTGATTACATGGGGTTATATTTACTTTAGGAAAGAGCTGGACCTGAGTTAATTGAATTTTTCATATTTTGTATTTACTAATTAATATTTCCTGCAAATCGTAGAGCAAAATGTTATCAGATTTCTTGACTTATTTAAGATATTTTGATGCACAAATATGGCTTTGTATGTGTCTGTATGGAGGTTTGATTCTTTTTTTTTTTTGGGGGGGGGGGGGGGTTGGGTTACCGATGCATTTTTAGTTCATAGTTTCAATTTTTAATTATACGTTTGTGCGGCCGTAGTTGTCGTTTGTTCGATATAAGGGTCACGTGATTCTTTGATACAAATACAAATGTAGTAGATCTGTCGGTTGTGGGTCAATCTACGCTCGCTTTTGTTCTCAGGATGTCAAGTGAATTAAGAATGAATCTTAATTTTAATTGGAATGGGGGAAAATGGCTAAAAATGATGACACACATATGGAAACATCAATGGATAACACCGCCAAAATATGGCTGAAATATTGCCGACTCGGCGTAAAACAATAATAATCAATCAATCAATGGATAACTTGGCATTGGCATGTAGATATACTCAAAAAAGAAACGCATAGTAAATTTTAGTGACACATTGAACATACAGATTATTTAGCAAAATTATGTATTGATAATAAAACAAGAGGCCCAAGGGCCTTAACGGTCACCTGAGTATAAAACAACAATTTGGAAGTTAAATACACTGATAGATGAAGCTTTGTTGCCCTAAAGCAAGAGAAGTAGGAAGATCAGGATCAACAAAATAATTAGTCTAGTATTCAGTATCAACTCATAAATTAAGTTCTAATCTGTCCCCCACTTAACACTATCATCATGCAGACTATTAACAAACTATTAGTGCTTCAGTACTATTTTTAAACCCATATTAAGAGCTCTAGCATTGACCTCTCTTATGGTCTTTGAAGAACTTTTAATAAGATAAGTTATTTTTGTCTCATTTTTATTTATCTATTACTTACAGGTCAACCTGATTATTAAAACTAAGAAAATACTTTTTGAATTACATGATAAACATTCTTGCATAATTATCTTATTCTATTAACCTTTCAAATACATTATTTACAGTGATTAATTATCAAAGGTGAATGGAAAAGGGGAATAACTTCTCTCAGTAGAATACAAATTAATAGAGCCCTGCCCAGGACTAGAATGCTTAGACAAATGGTCCAGATGTTCAAAAATCTGGTAGAAATACGCTTACTTATATCATTTAAACTTTTACTCAGTTTTCTTCCAATATGCCCAGAAGCAGAGAAGAATTTCACAGGTACAATGCATTTTCACTACAGATTCAACAAAGCCTTACCCTAACACCAGAACCCAAGACCAAGGGTCAAGAAATTTACAAATTTGAAAGAGTTACCCTCATCATCATACCTATGGACTTCAAAGAATTAACACTTTTCCACTATATTATCAAAAGCCCCCCCCCCACCCCCCACCCACCCAGTTATGCCAGAACCCCTGACCCTAGGGCCACTAGATTTAAAAATTCTGTTCGAAGCTCACATTTTCATCATAGCTAAGCAATTTATTTATCAGCTCAACGCTAAGGAGCAGACAGGATTAATTAATTATTAATTAATAGAATTAATGCTTTTTCACTATATAATCAATAGAGCCCCCCCCCCCCCCTCCTTCCTCAAGAACCCCAAAAACTGAGGCCATATATTTGAAAATTTTGGAAGAGGCATCCTTGCCTATCATAATCATGCACTTAGTTTGTTTAAATAATCTCCAGTAGCAGAGAAGAAGATTTTCAAGAATCAATGCATTTTCACTATATAATCAATAGAGTTCCGTCCTAACACCAGAACCTCTGTCCCTGGGGCCATGAAATTCACAATTTTTGAAAAGGCATCTTTATGCATCATAACCATGCACTTAGTTTGTTTAAATAATCTCCAGTAGCAGAGACGACAATTTTCAAAGAATCAATGCATTTTCACTATATAATCAATAGAGCCCCGCCTTAACACCAGAATCCCTGACCCTGGGGCCATGAAATTCAAAATTTTCGAAAAGGCACTTTTGCTCATCATAACTATGTACTTAGTTACTTTATTTAATACCCAGGAGCAGAGAAGAAGTTTTCAAAGAATTAATGCATTTTCAATAGATAATCAATAGAGCCCCGCCCTAACACTAGAACCCCTGACCCTGGGGCCATGAATTTCACAATTTTTGTAGAAGCACTCTTGCTCATCATAACTATGTACCTAGTTACTTTATTCAATACCCAGGAGCAGAGAAGAAGATTTTCAAAGAATTAATGCATTTTCACTACATAATCAATAGAGCCCCACCCTTACACCAGAACCTCTGACCCTGGGGCCATGGATTTCACAATTTTGGAAGAGGCACTCTTGCTATTTATAACTATGTACTTAGTTACTTTATTTAATACCCAGGAGCAGAGAAGAAGATTTTCAAAGAAATAATGCACTTTCACTATATGATCTATATAGCCCCACCCTGGGGCCAGAACCCCTGACCCAGGGGCCATGAATTTCACAATTTTTGAAGAGGCACTCTTGTTCATCATAACTATGTACTTTAGTTACTTTATTCAATACCCAGGAGCAGAGAAGAAGTTTTCAAAGAATTAATGCATTTTCACTATATAATCAATAGAGTCCCACCCTAACACCAGAACCCCTGACCCTGGGGCCATGAATTTCACAATTTTGGAAGAGGTACTCTTGCTCTTCATAACTATGTACTTAGTTACTTTATTTAATACCCAGGAGCAGAGAAGAAGATTTTCAAAGAAATAATGCACTTTCACTATATGATCGATATAGCCCCACCCTGGGGCCAGAACCCCTGACCCTTGGGCCATGAATTTCACAATTTTTGAAGAGGCACTCTTGCTCATCATAACTATGTACTTAGTTACTTTATTTAATACCCAGGAGCACAGAAGAAGATTTTCAAAGAATTAATGCATTTTCATTATATAATCAATAGAGCCCCGCCCTAACACCAGAACCCCTGACCCTGGGGCCATGAATTTCACAATTTTGAAAGAGGCACTCTTGCTCTTCATAACTATGTACTTAGTTACTTTATTTAATACCCAGGAGCACAGAAGAAGATTTTCAAAGAAATAATGCACTTTCACTATATGATCTATATAGCCCCACCCTGGGGCCAGAACCCCTGACCCTGGGGCCATGAATTTCACAATTTTGGTAGAGGGCTCACTGCTTATTACAATGATGCCAACAGTTTGACTGCTTGATGTCCTGGAGTAAAGAAGAAGATTTTTAAAGATTGCATTATTTTTGGTGGTTTTAGCCCCACCCCTCAGGCCCCAGGGGGGCAGGGACCATGAAATTCACAATTTTTGTTCCCCTTCACCCATAGATGCTATATGCAAAATTTGGTTGAAATTGGTTGAGCGGTTTCAGAGAAGAAGCTAAAAATGTTCAAATGTTAACACACGACGCACGCCGACGGACGAGAACGGATAGCAATAGGTCACCTGAGTGACTCAGGTGACCTAAAAAAAGGTGTGGTCGACATTAGCTCTACAATTTTAATGTCATAATTACTCAAGGATTTTAAAATCAAAGATACTTTAAGGTCCATGATATAAACCATATCAATCCTACTTATATGCAATACCGTTTTCTATATCATTACACTACCACCACCAAATCTATCAACCTTCCGGAGGCAGTTAAAACGTTACTTACGAAGCCTTTGTACTGACAATTACATAAGGCTTAGCGATAAAAATTCTGGACTAGTAGCTAAACCAAACTGTTCAGCGGCGTCTCTGTGGAAATACTCTGTTGGTATGAGACCCTTGAAGTCGATATTTGTGGTGCTGTGAGGTCAGAACAACGGCATGCATAGGTCCTCTGATGATAATTTCAGCATTCCGTAGTCAATTGCAAACGATCTTATTAGATATTCTGTGCAGTTCAGGGAAAGCCAATGCTGTGGATGTGTGCTGACAAAAGACGGGATTGTTTTTGTCACGTGACCATGATTCTTACCAGGTACGCACAGATTGCGTCATCGACAGAAATAAAAAGCGTATTTAAAAAAATTTTGTTTTTAAAGAATAATTAACAAGAAGGTATCGAGTTATGTTAATTTGTTAAACATGTAAAAATGCAAATCTACATCTTCAGTATAGATTCTTAATCACATATTTTGCACGTAGCTTTAGATTTTGGATGACACCATATAGCTATTCATAGAATGGCATGTTATCTTACGGATCATTGTGTACTTGCGTTTTACATTACCGATATTGGCTAGCGAAGATGAAGTTGTACCATGCTGTTGGTATATGTTTTAGAGGTTAGATATAGTGTTTTGTGCAACATTGAAAGCTCTTACAATTGTAGACTGTGGAACACCTGCTTCCAATCACCCACTTTCCTTTTTGTGATATGCAGTATTTTGAAATAGCGTCAACTTTCAGATAAAACCAGAATTAAAATATCGAGAACCCTAGCTTTTGATAGCCCATTTTGTACCTAAAGGGTTTGCATTAGAAATCAACAAAAGAAAAGAGTAAAAAAAAAAATGTATGACAAAAACTATCTTACATTATTTAGGGTATTATTCCTATTATGGATTTTATTTTGTTTTGTCTTGTTTTGTTTTTTTTTTTTTTGTTTTGTTTTGTTTTGTTTTGTTTTTTTTTTTTTGAATAGTATATTTTAAATCAATGTTAATAGTAATTTCTTGATAAGATTAAAAGTGTAATATACTGAAATTGCGACGAATGTTTGTTAATAGAAAATAAAGACCTACCGAGCAGCATACTGTTTACAACAAAAAGTGTTTGTTGATTATTTAGCACTTATAAATTTATATTCGGACGGACAAAGTGAGGGAGAATATAATTACTAGGGATGTAAACGAGTACCCGGTTAACCGGGTACTCGATCAAACGTCCGAGTATCGAATACTAAAATCGGTACTCGGTTACTCGGATGTATATTTTTTCATATTTCAAAGTACATATATTTATTAAAAACTTTTATTTGAATATGCACTGTCCATGTCTATACAGTAATTAGCGTCACCTTCTCCAGTTAATACCCGTTATCGCCTGTGGCTGTGTATATGTATATACAGTAATTACCGTGACCGATCACTCGACACTGTACACAGCTGTCCTCACCTCTTGTGACCCTAATTTTTGGATGGCTTCAATTTTTTGATTTCAATGTTTCAATCGTTTAATTAGATCCACTAATTATCCTTATATTATTTAATTAGCATACAGTAGCGAAATGGGGCATACGTAGAAATACCGCTACCAATTCAAAAGCGAATTAAGAAATGTTGAAAAATAACCGAAGATTTAATAAATGTTAAATTCAGCTCTGCATAATAAATCTAGCGTATACGGGGGAAGGGCGGAGACCATATATTTAAGGAATCACTGTATAGTTTGTTGGGTATGCCAGAGCATCAAGGGTAGTTGGAAACTTGGGGATAATTTATGCATGACGGGTGAAGTTGTAAATACTAGTAACAAGAAATCGTCATACTTGTCTTTCAGAGTTATCACAAAGAAAAAATTTGGAAATGTTAATAATATACGACTCGCGATCACAATAACGATATTCTCTTCTGCTAGTCTAATTATTACATTACAAAATTGCGTCCTTCTCCTCCGTTGATCAAAATGTCTTCCTAAACAAGAACTGTAAAGCATTAATTTTGTAGTCATTGGTGTATTAATTGAGCATGTCTTTTGTGTTTGTTTGATACATAAATTAAGTACAAAAATCATTTTCGTTTGGCTCGATGATTATATACATGCATTATAAACTAAAAGAAACATCGAAGGGGTATACAGATCTATAAATCAACAAACTTTTACATGTATGCACACTTTTTCCGAGTACCCGGGTACTCGATCGGAAAATCGTCCGAGTAACCGATTATCAAATATTGACCGATTTGACATCTCTAATAATTACCAAAAAAAAAAAAATGCATTACGACATGTATCTCTTTGAATATAACAGAATATGAATTGAGTTTACAAATTGTTTAAACAAGATTTTCTTTTTCTTTTTTTTTTTTTTTTTTTTTTTTTTACATCGCATATGTATTAAATAAATGACGCACTTTTCAAGATTTTAACGACCAAAAAAAAATAATTTTGAAAAAAAATTATATCAATTAATATTGATAAAATGTACAATTGAACTGAAATCCTTCAATTTGATAATTAATTGTCGGGTGACATTTTGAAATCCCTGCCTTTTAAAAGTTTTAAAGATACATATTACATGTAGGACATCATTAATGTGAATAGCTAGGGAAAGCATGATTCTAAAATGTCAATTTGCTTTGTAGGGAAAATGATATTTCTTTAAAATAAGAGTTCTTTCTCTGAAGATTAAAAATTTGAGACTGACCGCCACAGTGAACTACTACAGTACTGTAGTAGCAGGAGTCCATTCTAGAAGGACATTCCGACAGCATTTCCTCTGTTCCTATACAACTGACCGACTTCATGGTCTTTCCATAACGGTTAGACTTTGAAGTTGAATGCACAACCTCTCTGAAATAATGACAATCATTATTGGACAGACTTTTTGCAACAGTAAAAAAAATGAAATAAGAACTGTCACCATTCATGCAGTTTTACTTTTAACTAAGTAAAGAATTCTGATCGACAAGTCAAAAATAAATACAATTGTTTCAATATAGCCTAATATACAATCACTATTTTATGAATAATGAAAAAGAAACAGCTTGTCATAACACATGATTTTTTGACTATAAAAGTCTTATTTTCTTTTTTACTAACACTTTTTATCTAACTTTTATATGCGGATACTACATGTATTAGAGAAAAAGGAAATGTATCTTTGTCTTCCGTGGAACAATTTTGCATTTTTGTAGATTTTTATGAGATTCGGTCAATGTTCATTATCTTCACCTAGTCATTAAAAGTTATATTGTGAATATAATTTTTTTTTGTAAAAAAGTTGCCAAACAAAACACACACAAAAAACAAATAAACAAACAAACAAACAAAAAAACCCTAAAAACGCGCAATTGAAAATTGCAAAAATTAGACTAGTATTTCAATACTTTTATTTTTTGGCGACTATTAAAAAGTGTCTCTATATTTTTATGGTTAACAGAAAAATTCATTTGCATGCAAACTTCAAATTCATGTTAATTTTCTTTTCTTTGTTTTGCACTCTCTAATATGGTAGGGCACCCGCGTGGCGCGGTGGTTAGAGCGTCGCGAAGTAAGGAGTTGATCCTTACGTCGCGGGTTCGAATCCCACTGTGGGACGTGGAGACCAGTCCTTCGGATGAGACCGTATAAACCGAGGTGCCATGTCGCAGTAGGTGGCTAGCACGAAAAAGACCCCTCACTGCTCACTGGCCGTAAGTGCCGAGCATAGGACAAAATTTGCAGGACTTATAGGTGAATGTCAGTTTACTGTTTGTTGCTAAATAGAGCAAAGTTTTTTGAATAAATACCTGATTTACAATACACACAAAATCGGTCTTTAATTCCAAGATCCTATGTTACATACGTGCTTAGGTTTAGATGACGGCAGATTACCCGAGCATTATTCTTAAGGTTGCTTTCACAGATACCACCCCATGCATCGCCTTCGAAGACTTGCACAGTATTCTCTGGACCTAAGCGCACATTGTCTGTGACAAAACGATACACAATTGTAAGCGCATTTTGGAAAGAAGACATAGTTTACAAAACCAATTTTAAACATAGAACTATGATACTAGTATACAACGACTATGAAAGTATTACCAGACTTAGAAATAAATGATCTTAGATGAACAACACAATTATGGGAGTTTTACATCTAGTTTGATTTAATATAATTTTTACCATAACCTTAGAACGGAACATGAAACCGTGTAATATGTTTGTGTAGATTAATTATCAAAATATATGCTTAAAAATACTACGAGGGTTGTCCCAGAAAAACGCGAACTTTTTAAATATTTCATAAACTACCGTACCAAAATTGTTCATTTTTGGTACAATGTTGGGAAATCATATTTTCATCATTTTGACCAAATACTGTAAGGTTGGAATGTCATATGCTCTTAGAAACAGTATTTAAAAGGTGTTAAATATTGGTGGTCTGGGCACGGCAATTTCTTGACTTTCAAAATTA
This sequence comes from Saccostrea echinata, assembly GCF_033153115.1. NCBI lineage: Eukaryota > Metazoa > Mollusca > Bivalvia > Ostreida > Ostreidae > Saccostrea > Saccostrea echinata. The sequence continues at coordinate 4,914,050 of NW_026889813.1, read as the reverse complement.
GCACTGTCATCTGTGTTTTCTTTATTACATGGCTATACGGAAATATAATGTAACAAAAAAATACATCCATAGAAACTGTACGATCTAGAGTACTCGTGTATAAAAAAACTAACACTTTGACATCATAAATAACAAAAAATTGACGTTATATGACCAAACACTATTAGTTAGATATTGTCAAAAACGGCGACGTTGGGCGATAATGCGGCACACCAAATTAAAATGTTTTGTATGGAATAGGGTACATGTACATGTGTATGACCCCTGTTTATACGGGAAAAGAGCAAGAGCGAAGGGACGACACAAATACATGTATCGAACACTGGATTATTCATGGTAAAACAAGTTCAAAGATGGATGGACTGGTTATCCGATGGAAGAAGCGTTTGGTAGACCAACAAAAATGATGACAGACTGAAAAGTCTAGAGCTGGACGTCGCCGTTAAGTTTAGGATCGGGATTGGGAAATTGTCTATTAAAAGAATTAATTTCATGATTAATTCTTAATGGACATTTGCGAAATAGCGTACAGCGGACTTCGGACTTCAGACATTTAAAGCGAACTTTTCATAGGGAGCGGTATAAAAAATTGAAAAAATATCAAATTACAACAAATCATCTGAAATGTAAAGGCTTTTAATATCTATAGATAAATTTAAATCGAAGGATGTTGAAATTCGTATTTTGATTGCTTAATTTAGAAAAATTAAAAGAATTTACAGGTATATGTGTATAAACATGTACATGATGTATATAAATTCCAACATCGAAATGTCTCGAAATAAGTTTTAAATTATATCAGTATGAAATATTAAACTGAAAAGCATCAAATATGAAGTTCATACAAGTACTACTACAATCTTCAAATGAATGGTACACACGCTTCATTTCCACTTTACATTCTGTACGTTTCTAATTTACAAACTGAACGTACAACTTCCGATCTATGTGATGAATAAACCTTATCAAATTTTATAATTTTTTATTATTAGATTTCCTGCATAGTTTGTTGATTATTTGATGATGATAAAAACGACGTCAATATTGTCTAAAAATTAAATATATAAATTTTGTCTCAAGACGAAAAGTATGTAATCATCAGGAAGTACAGATCTTGGCCAGTCTTTTTTTTTTGGTCGTCAATTGTCTTGAGCATCATTTAGCCAGGAAAAGCACAGTCTACATGTATATTTCCTTCCTTAATTACACTGTATCAGTTGTTATTTTAACATGTATGGCAGGGCAGTTTCGATATTCCGAATAAAATACGCGTTGAGGTTCGATGAGGAGAATCTATTATAACGGACGTTCCATCAGTTTCACCCTCTGCGTGCACAATTTTGGGTCATACCTGCATCATGTTTTTCAATTCTCCATTGCTTGGACATTTAACGTTGGAATATTAATTGAGTGGAAAGCATTTATCAAAACTTTTATTGCATATTTTACTGTAGAAAAACTAAAAATATCCAATTTTAAACACAGTAGATAATTTGAAACAAGATTTAATGAAAATAAATTAAAGGTTTCTCAAAGAAAAAAAATTGCCATGTTACGTTTTTTTTTAACCATTTTGTTAAATATTGAATTAAAAAAAATGTTGAAGATTCCAAAACATTAAATTCTCCAGTTATTTCATAAGATCCGTAATGAATAGGCACGTGCATCGATTTTGAAAAAAAAGGGGTGGGGGTTCAACAACTTATCTTTAAAAAAATGTTTGACAAACGAAAAAAGGAGAATTGTCTAAACTCGAAAATTACATCAAGCGGGCGGGGAGTGTATGTATGTGTGGGGGTGGATGGGTGGGTAGTTTGTTCCATCTTAATTTTGCATACATTTGCATTGGAGAATTTCACTATATGAAAAGTTCTTGTGAAGGAGGGGGGGGGGGGGATAACCGACAATTAATGAACATTTTCATACTTAATTGATAATAAGTATTTAAGTTTGGATGCAAGGTCTGTATATAAATGGCGTCTTACACATCACATCAGGGTATTGAATTTCAAATCGGTATTAATAACACGCTACATTTCTGAAAAAGCTGAGGAGATCAGAAATCTGCATCCATGTTTCCTGCAAAGTCAACTGTACATCTCTCTTCATTGCAAATTCGATATACATTAGGGCACATTGATTCCTTTCTTCCTTCGTTTTTTTTTTTTTTTTTTTTGGGGGGGGGGGGGTAAGACAGGCAAAAAGAAAACGATTTTAAAAGCTGAAAAAAATAAAATTCAAGTAATAATTATTATAATAAATAAAAAATAAAGTAAAGAAAAAGTAAATAATTTAAAAAAAAATAAATAAGAGAGAAAAAATAAAATACATTCTCAATGTAAGTTCGAATTCCGATTCCGAAGAAACTGACTGAAACATTAGTGTTATCCAAATGTTCCGCATTTTTTCCTGTTATAAATGTCGCAGAATTATGCAGTTTATTTGATAACAGTAATATTAAAAGCCATTGTATTTATTCAAATACAAAGGTGATTTATAAATTCTACAGTTTGAGATGTTCCCCTTATTTAAAGTCCGAAGTCTGAAGTCTGTTGTCCACTGTACGCAATTCCGCAAATGTCCAATTGTAGTATGTGAAATGGATAACTCGGTAACTAGAAGAAAATCAAATGCCTTATCGAATTTCTACTTCGAACGAATTTTTAAAAACGCGCGATTCCTGAACAAATTAAAAAACTCTTCGAGCTACGTTTTGACGTCGTCGATGTTGTGCCGGTGTAACGACGAAAAGTGACCCCCGTAGTATATTGGCCAGGGATTTTTCTACGTAGACATTTGACCCCCTTTTTCGTAGAAATTATGGCCTGGGGGTCATTTTTCTCCGTGTGGGTTGTAGAAAAATGACCCCGTAGAATAATGACCCTCTGTCTCTTTTATTTTTCTACAAAAAACTGGTTTTGGTAGGAATATTCTTGTTAGGCAAATACGTAGAGGTAAAATCAGTCAGCCTAAAAGCTATTATGCTGTTCGATGACTATAAGAGCAAAAACACACGTGTTCTTAGATTTGTTTTATCAAATTTTATTTAAAAAAAATTTAAAAAAAAGTTTCCAGAGTCGTCATTTAAAAAAAAAACAAGATTATTTACTTAGCTGGTGTCAGAGAGAGAGAAAAAAACTTATATATGAATAAAAATGCACTGTTTCTGTGTATAATTGTAATGATCCTCTTTAAATTTTACTCTGGGTAAATAATGTAAAAAAAAAAAATGAAAATAAAGTCTAAAGCGTTTTTTTCATCAGATGTTACAAGAAAGATTAATGTTTTTGAACCCTACCCAAATAAATCTGCGTGAAAAAAATGGACAATTGTTAAGAAAATTAGATCTCATATATATCTTTGATTTTCTGGTAAAAAACTTCTAATAAGTATATAAGGCAGATTAAATTTGTGTAAAAATAACAGACAGGATTAAATCAAAATTCCTTTGATATTCGATCTCAGAGACACAAAAAATGTTTAGCTCAAAATCTTTACCAATGTCTTTTTCGTTCGCTAGTGTCAACAAAGTCTATAAACAAAATGAGGCTTTTTACATAAAAAAATGATTAATTAATAAAAGGGGTGTTTAGTATACTAAGAATTGACACAAGTTTATACACAGTAGTACGTATTTCCCCTTTCTAGTTAGATGTAATAATTTTTACCAATAGAAAAATCGAATGTTGCATTATGAAAAAGCTTCTCTGCCTAATTTACATATTATTTTTTCCCTAAGTATGATTGGCAATATTAGCACAATTGAAGTTGCGTTCGCAAGACTACATAGAACTCTGCCAAAAAATATTGTAACACATATTGTGTTCGAATCAAGTACATGATTCGTGTCAGCGTATCTATAGTGGTAAGTTTTGAGGGAGTTGGTAACGAGGATGTAACCCACTCTTTAAATTTGCTAGCCTCTAGAAAAACAAGAGGCCCAAGGGCCTTAATGGTCACCTGAGTGAAATACAACAATTGAGAGGATCCATAGAGTATAAAATAAACTGAAAGGTGAAGCTTTGTTGCCCAAAAGCAAGAAAAATAGGGTGATCAGGATCAACAAAATAATTAATCTAGTATTCATTGACAGTTTATAAAATAGGTTCTAATCTGTTCCCTATTTATCACTATCACTATGCAGTATATTAAATAAACTATCAGTGCTTCTGTACTATTTTAATTTCTTGTTGAAATCTCTTACATTGGCCTCTATTGGTCTTTGATGAACATTTAATAAGACAAGTTATTTTTGTTCCATTTTTATTTATCTATTACTTACAAGTCTACCTGATAAGTAAAACTATGAAAATACTTTTTATATTAAACAATAAAAATTCTTGCATAATTCTCTTATTCTATTAAACTTTCAAGTACATTGTTTACGGTGATTAATTATCAAAAGTAAACGTCAAAGGGGAATAACTCATCTCAGTAGAATACAAATTAATAGAGCCCTGGCCAGGACCAGAACACATGACCAAAAGGTCCAGATATTCAAAAATCTGGTAAAAATACCCTTCCTTATTAAAACTTTTAATCTTTTTGCCTCTGATATGCCCAAGTGCAGAGAAGATTTTTAAAGAAATAATGCATTTTTACTACAGATTCACTGTATTATCAATAAAGCCCCCCCCCCTCCCCACCGAGAAACACTAGAGCCTCTCACCCTGGGACCAGAAGTTTGCTCATCATAGGTAATCACTTTGTTTATCTGCTTAACACTAAGAAGCAGACAGGATCATTTAATAGAATTTATGCATTTTCACTATATTATCAAGAGCCCCACCCTTGCACCAGCACATCTGACCCGGGGTCATGCAATTCACTATTCTGGAAGAAGCACTCTTGCTCATCATAACTATATTCTTAGCTTCTTTGCTTTTTAACTAGAAGCAGAAAAGAATATTTTCACAAAAATTTTGCTTTTTCACTATATAATCAATAGAGTCCCCCCCCCCCCAACCTTTTCACTAGAATCCTTTACCCTGGGGTCATGAAATTCACAATTTTGGAAGAGGCATCATTGCTTATCATAACAATGTACTCAGTTTGTTTCAAAAATACCCAGAAGCAGAGAAGAAGATTTTTAAAGCATTAATGCATTTTCACTATATAATAAATAGAGCCCGGCCCTAACATCGGAACTGTGACGTTACATATTGTCGTTTTGTACATATTGTCGCCGGCGACAATATGTACCGAGACGAGCCTTATTTTCCTCCTGCATAATGGACGACAAAATATACAGTCAAGCACAAGCACTTATTGTCGTCGGCGACAATATGTACAGTCAAGGTCAGCATATATTGTCGTCGATATATTGTTTTGCTGAATATTTACTTGAGAAAAGAAAGAGAGATTGACAAACATACATACGCACGGAGGGAGACAGACAGCATTACTCGCAATACTTTTTGGTCAGAAAAATTGTGTCCAGGATTGATGTACATCACTATGACATATACAGATACCGTAATTCTTGACATATCTGATAAATCAGCTATTCTTTTTTTCTTGTAACATATTCTTGGAGATTGAATACAGGTATGTTTTTTCTGTTCAGTAGTAATGATTATTTGGAAATTATTTTTTTTCGTTATTCTTATATACGATCATGTGCCGATAAAATATTATAAATATAATTTATTGTTAATAATAATAATATAAGAATGACGCAAAAAATAACATTTTTAGATCACCTGAACTGGTAAGTTCAAGTGAGCTTTACTGATCACATTTTGTCTGACCGTCAGTCTGTCTGTAAACAATTCATAATTTTAGCTTCTTCTCAAGAACTATTGGGTTAATTTCAACCAAACTTGCCACACTTGCATCTGTGGATAAAGGGGATTCAAGTTTGTTCAAATGAAGAGCCATGCCCTCTTTCAAGGGAAGTAGTGAAGAATAAGTGAAAAGTTAGTGACTTCTAAAAATCTTCTCAACATCCACTTTGTCAGAAAAGTTTAAACTTGTGAGAAAGCTTCATTAAAAATGTAGACTAGATTCAGTTTTATTCAGATCATGTCCCTCGGGGGATAGGTGTGGCTACAATTGATGATGTAATTTTTTCATAGAATATTTAGAAAAAAAAAATCTTTCAAAATCTTCTTTTCAAGAACTACTAGGTCAGAGGGTATGATACTTATGTGAAAGCTTCATAGCGTACGTTCAATTTTGAGGTGTTGGCACAAAAAAGATCCCTCACTGCTCAATGATCCTGAGTGCCAAGTACAGGTCTAAATTTGCAGCCCTCCACCGGAAAGTGGTAACCTCTCAATATGAATGAAAAATTCTTGAGAGGGACATTTTAACAACAAACAAACAAACAAAAACAAAATCAATTCTGTTCAAGTCGTGACCCCAGGGATAATGTGGGGCCACAATGGGTGATCAAAGTTCTACATAGGAATATATACAGAAAATCAAACACCAAAGAACAGATGTAGCACCCCCCTCTCTTGGTGGTTTGATTTTTTTTTTTTTTTTTTTTTTTGCTTTGGTAAATTCTGTTTGTCTAACTTGTATATACTTAGTCCACAGGTAAAATTTCATAATTAAATAATTAACTTAACATATACAATAATACTGATGGACGACAATATGCGTAGTGAGGGAAGGTACACATTGTCGCCGGCGACAATATGAACAGGACGACAAAGTGTACCGTCACAATCATGCTGCATGAAATAGCATATGAGACACGTTAGTGTGATTCTCACACCAATTACATTCATAAAACTACCAAAAAACAACAAAAGACATCTTTAAACAGCAATATCTGTGTGGCGACAATATGTACAGTGAGGATGAGGCACAAAATGTTGCCAGCGACAATATGTACATATGTAACTTTTCAGTCGGCGACAATATGTACCGATGGACGACAATATGTGCAGTGTTGGTAGGTACAATATGTACAAAACGACAATATGTACCGTCACAGGAACCCCTGATCCAGGGGTCATGAAATTCACTATTTTGGAAGAGTCATCCTTGCTTATCATAACTATGTATTCAATTTGTTTAAATAATACCCAGGAGTAGAGAAGAAGATTTTCAAAGTAATAATGCACATTCACTATATGATCTATATAGCCCCCACCCTAGCACCAGAGCCCCTGACCCTGGGGCCATGAATTTCACAATTTTGGTAGAGTCACCCGTGCTTATCATAACTTATGTATTCAATTTGTTTCAATAATACCCAGGAGAAGAGAAGAAGATTTTCAAAGAAATAATGCACTTTCACTATATGATTTATATAGCCCCGCCCTAACACCAGAACTTCTGACCCTGGGGCCATGAATTTCACAATTTTGGTAGAGTCACTCGTGTTTATCATAACAATGTATTCAATTTGTTTCAATAATAGCCAGGAGTAGAGAAGAAGATTTTCAAAGAAATAATGCACTTTCACTATATGATCTATATAGCCCCCCCCCCCCCCCCCCAGCAACAGAACCCCTGACCCTGGGGCTATGAATTTCACAATTTTGGTAGAGTCACTCTTGTTTACCATAACTATGTATTCAATTTGTTTCAATAATACCCAGGAGTAGAGAAGAAGATTTTCAAAGAAATAATGCACTTTCACTATATGATCTATATAGCATCCCCCTAGCAAAAGAACCCCTGACCCTGTGGCTATGAATTTCACAATTTTGGTAGAGTCACTCTTGCTTATCATAACTATGTATTCAATTTGTTTCAATAACACCCAGGAGTAGAGAAGAAGATTTTCAAAGAAATAATGCACTTTCACTATATGATCTATATAGCATCCCCCTAGCAAAAGAACCCCTGACCCTGTGGCTATGAATTTCACAATTTTGGTAGAGTCACTCTTGCTTATCATAACTATGTATTCAGAGAAGAAGATTTACAAAGAAATAATGCACTTTCACTATATGATCTATATAGCCCCCCCCCCCCCCAGCAACAGAACCCCTGACCCTGGAGCTATGAATTTCACAATTTTGATAGAGTCACCCGTGCTTATCAAAACTATGTATTCAATTTGTTTTCAAAGAAATAATTCACTTTCACTATGTGATCAATATAGCCCCGCCCTAGCACCCCTGACACTGGGGCCATGAATTTCACAATTTTGGTAGAGTCACCCTTGCTTATCATAACTATGTATTCAATTTGTTTCAATAATACCCAGGAGTAGAGAAGAAGTTTTCAAAGAAATAATGCACTTTCACTATATGATCTATATACTATATACATGTAGCCCCCCCCCCCCCCCCCAAGCACCAGAACCCCTGACCCTGGGGCTATGAAATTCACAATTTTGGTAGAGTCACTCTTGCTTATCATAACTATGCATTTAACTTGATTCAATAATATACAGGAGTAGAGATTGATTGATTGATTGATTGTATATTGTTTTACGTCCCATTCGAGAATTTTTCACTCATATAGAGACGTCACCATATACCGGTGAAGGGCTTCAAATTTTGACCTTTACTCGGCACTCAGGGCCATTGAGCAGTGAGGGATCTTTATCGTGCCAACGCCTGCCGTGACACGGGGCCTCGGTTTTTAAGGTCTCATCCGAAAGACCCGCAACTTTCACTCCAAAGTGCCGAGCGCATGGCGAAGGAACAGTTGCTACCTATTTTTTATCGACTTAGGTCTGTCGCGGCCGAGATTCGAACTCACGACCTCCCGATCACGGAGCGAGCGCTCTACCGACTGAGCTACCGTGAACGGTCAGGAGTAGAGAAGAAGATTTTCAAAGAAATAATGCACTTTCACTATATGATCTATATAGCATCCCCCTAGCAAAAGAACCCCTGATCCTGTGGCTATGAATTTCACAACTTTGGTAGAGTCACTCTTGCTTATCATAACTATGTATTCAATTTGTTTAAATAATACCCAGGAGAAGAGAAGAAGATTTTCAAAGAAATAATGCACTTTCACTATATGATCTATATACCCCCCCCCCCTCCCCAGCAACAGAACCCCTGACCCTGGAGCTATGAATTTCACAATTTTGGTAGAGTCACCCGTGCTTATCAAAACTATGTATTCAATTTGTTTTCAAAGAAATAATTCACTTTCACTATATGATCTATATAGCCCCGCCCTAGCACCCCTGACACTGGGGCCATGAATTTCACAATTTTGGTAGAGTCACCCTTGCTTATCATAACTATGTATTCAATTTGTTTCAATAATACCCAGGAGTAGAGAAGAAGTTTTCAAAGAAATAATGCACTTTCACTATATGATCTATATACTATATACATGTAGCCCCCCCCCCCCCCCAAGCACCAGAACCCCTGACCCTGGGGCTATGAAATTCACAATTTTGGTAGAGTCACTGTAATTTGGCGATCTTTTGTTACAGATTGCTCAACTAAGGACACATCTCTTCCCAAGCTTGCTTTCACTGGGCACCAACACAAACATCATTTTAACCATCTCCTTTCCTTCACTAAAACAATCAATCCAATTAATGATTGAACTTCTGCCATGTCTTTTTGTCTTCATAAATCGTGTACAAATTATTATATGCTACTGAAAAGGAATTTCTAAGATAAACGTTAAACTTTAAAGCCGTTCGTTGCTCAAGTACGACTGAGTCAACCATTTTTTGTCACGTCATCTACATATTGAGTCATTTTTATATTGTGACGTCCAAACGTGGAGCAAATATCTCCTATTTATAGAACATGTTTATGACTAAATGTGTGCCAAATTTCATTTTGATCTGAACTGTGGTTTTGTAACGAGATAGTTCACGAACTTTTTGATCACCCCTCGTAGTTCCCTAAAATATAAAAAAAAAATGTGCACATATGAATTTAAGAACATAAAATATCACAATCATATATCCAAAAATATACTTTGATTTACTATAGTAAAAACTTTGATACTGCATTAAACTATAGTTAACGTTGGTAAACTATAGTTTTTTTTTTGTTAAAACTATCAGTGTTTTTCATATAGCGATCCTGATACAAACAAAATATATAGTGTTTCATAGTTAACGTCATTTAGATACATTCGTTTTTTCTCTACAATAGAGATAATATAATTCTATAGACAATAATTGTAAGTACACAAATTACAGGGGAAACAAGAAATCTATGAGCCAGTGCTCTCTAGTGATACCCCACCCGCACAGACAGACGGACAAGATTTGTACCAGAATGAATATATCACTGTATAGCATGCCGAACCAAAGAGTGTTAAAATTTCAAGCATCTGGGATGAGTTGTTGCAGAGAAAAAAATGTTTCAGACAGACAGACAGACACAAATACTCACCCCGCACACAAAACAGAGAGATTCGCAGGGTACAAGGTATATACCCCCAATTCCTTCGACGCGGGGGTATTAATATTCATGTAATGAATAAGAATAAATGAACCCAAAAGAGGGAAAAAGATATTACATGATATTAAAAATGAAGCAGTAATTACGGTTAATGATAGCATCTCCATATTGGACGCTATTGGACGCTTCATATGCCGTGCTTTCTCTAATTTTTTCCTTGTCTAAAAATAATAATACAATACGTTTTTTGTTTCAATGCAATGGTGTATCCAGAAACTGATACATGTAAAAGCTGGGGTGGAGGCAGGTTGAAAGCGGGCACAAATTTTAAGCTAGAAGTATGGGGCCACAAACTTGTCCTTTAAATAGTTTCTGATGACATCCATTCCATACAGGTATATCGTTGTCAGAAACATATCATGTCATTTTTGGAACAAAACCTGTGACAAAAAAAAAACAAAACAAAAAAAACAAAAACCAAGAAAAAACAAAACGGATTATATATATATATATATATATATATATATATATATATATATATATATATATATATATATATATATATATATGGATAATGAATTTATGCTCCTCAATAATGTATACTCAATGGGATGCAAGCAAAAAAAACCTTTCCACGTACATTGTATATCATGCTAGTATTGAGAAGTGGCGTTAAGGAGGGGAAGGTACTTTGCTCCTCCTCCAATATACATTTGAAAGCAAAAAAATCAGGAGACTCTAGACCTTCACCGACCCTCCCCAACATCGGATATAACACCTCATTTCTAAAGGTTTATTTATAAAATATAATGAAAAAGTAGGGGGTCAGATTTCTATGGGGGTGATTTTTCAACGTGTGTGGAGTCGTAGAATTACCGGCCTGGAAGGGTTTTCTACGGTCGAAAAATGACCCTACTTGCCGTAGAAAATTGACAGGGGGGTCATTTTTCTTAGGAGAAATTTGACCCCCCGGTCAATATTCTACGGGGGTCACTTTTCGTCGTTACACCGGTAGCTATTTTGAAAGATTCGTTTATCAGAGAGAGAAATTGTTATTTATACGAGGGTCATTCAAAAAGTTCGTAGACTTTTGTCATAACTTTTTTAATAAGCGTGATATTATAACCAAATTTGGTACACATATTTTAACAACAGATTCAAATAATTTGAGTAAAAAGTGGAATATATCTTGATATTTATTAAAATTATCTAAGATTTAAGACTGCAAAAATGGGGTCACGGAGAGGGTCAAAATTGAGTTATTTCAAATTATACACTTAATCATGCCGATAGCAATACCTCTAATAAATGACACTTAAACGAAATAAAATTAAATGTTTAAATTTAGCAAGATGCTAAAAGGTAATGTAATACCTTGCTTCGTTTAAAAGATGTCAATTTCTAAAGTCATATAGACTTGATTTTAGAAAAAAAAGTTTGACGTCGAGAGACGTCACGGAGCAGCGAGTAGCAATAAAATTTGTTTTGCTTTCGGAAAACCTCTAAAACAAACCCTAAAAATGCTGGATAAGCCAGGAAAATATACTACAAATGAACCGTACATTTGTATACAATGGAAACGCCATTTTCACAGAATTTGTGCTAATTGTGTTGCATTTGGACCAAAAAATAAAATGTCATATAGCACATTATTGACGTGTTTTCTAGAAAGTACAATACCTCTGCACGGGAGTCCAAATTTTTTTTATATCAGCATTCTTATGAAAAAAGTTATGCGAAGTCAAATTTTGGGTGAGATCTTGTGTTGCTGACACTGCATTACACCTGTTATATCTAACATTAAATATTAAAGATATTTATTTATTCCAAACTTCTTGCAGGTTTCGATTATGTATCTGATTGCAGTGAAATAAAAGAAAAATGTTATGGTTCTCTTTGAAAACAAAAATTTTATTCACATTAATGACTTGCTAATTTTTTTGCCTAATTTATCTCCCGTCCTTAAGTTTATCTACCTTTACAATTATACATAAAACCTATATAATTATCATGTGAAATATTTCTTGATGTATAATTGTTATGCAGTTTAAAAAAATGTCTATGATTTCACTTATGTTAATACAATTCATAAAGTTATAACAAACAGTTTTATAGATAAATTCAATGAATTAAAGAATTTTCTGAGGTATCTATAAATTTTTTTCAGTATTGAAATTGTTGCGGACACTACAATATATTGAAATATTGCTAAATGACACCATATTTGGTTTGAATGGAGTAAACTGAACATCTTAATCTCCAACTAGTTCTATATGTGCGGTAAATAGTATATTATAGGGAAATAAAAAAGGCTAGTCAAAAATGGTATTTCGACCTAGAAAATAAAACCCATATATATACCAGTAAGTTTGAAGTGTTATCTTGTACAAAATTACCAATTGTTATCTTAATCCAATTAACAAACTTTATTTTCAAAGGAGCTAAATATCAGAGAAGTACACATGTATGTCATATTTCAGAAATATTTAATGAAATAAAAAGTGAAAATAATACATGAATGTGTTATATAGTTATTAATGTAGTGTCCGCAACACAACTGCATTAGTTAGAACTAGACTTATTAATTAACAATTAACATATTGATATATTCTTGAGTTTCCTCTTATTCAGTTTTAAATACCACATGAAAATTGACTTTCAATATATAACATAAGACTGACAAGTGAAAGATTTTGAATAATATGTATTAACAAGTCGTTATGGGGTGTTATTTTAAAGTCTGAAGTTTAGTTCCACTAAGTTTTGTAATCTTACATGTTTTAATTCAATATTTGGATAATTATAGTGATGGTCAATTGAAATCATGTTACATTTCCTTGAAAAAAAAAAACCTTTGAATTAAAAAAGCTGTTGCGGACTCTACAGCGTTGCGGACTCTACAAAACACAATATATTTGCCAGAATTCCAAGCAACACTGAGTTAAAGTCTGATATTTTTTGGTAGATAGATTAGTAGCTGCACTGGCTTCTTACATGTAAAATAAAAGAAATATAATTCACAATGCATTCCAAAATAAGCACATGTTGCGGACACTACAGAATTTTGGGACATTTTTATGCCAGTAAGAAGAAAGTGTGTCATGATTTTCTAAAGTTTCGAAGAATCCACTCAAACTTTTCTATACTGTTTCATTTATCATTTAACTCTATTTTTAAAAAGAACCTAAAGTAATAGTAATGCATGAACATATTTTTTTAAAATTGCAAGTTCAAACAGTAGAATTATATAAAATTTCATAACGCATCTGCATTTTCACATATTTCAACATAATTTCGCTAATATTTTGTTGATTTACATAAAGTAAATTGCATATAAAAGAGGGATAATTTCACAATAATTTGACATCTATCACTAAGAGCTTCTATTGTAAATCTCCTGAAACAAAAACTGGATAACAAAGCCATTTTTCAGCTGCAAAAGCATAACACATAATATACCCCATATTTTCAGTAGTAAATCTTCAATATTTTTATTGTATAGAACATGGGAGTGTTGTATATTATTTAACTTGTTAGGGGTACCATTTGGTCATAATTTGGTCATAATTGTTAAGGGTTTAATCATATATTTTGATGCAGAGTGCATTATAACACTAGTGAGTATGAAAAATCACAATACTGTGAAAATGGCGAAAGGACAATTTTTGATTAGAGATTTTGAATCAGACGATGGATAGTCTGCGAAGAAACAGATTATATTTTAAAATCTTGTCAAAAGAGTAAGTAACGTCATGAAAAGTTATGTGCTATTCACTGTTGCGGAACTTGTGAAAGCAGAGTTACGCGGCAAAGAATTTGAAAACACTGACAATCTAACTTAAGCTACTGGAACTATTGTTAGCAAACTAGGTGACATGTGTTATGGATACGTTTTTATGAATGGAAAAGACGCGTGTATGGAATGAAAACCCCGAGTACCTTTGAGAAACTTTCTTGACGTTGTTTTGGACGTTATAATATTGTTAACTTTGCTCCGTGATGACAAAACATGTTGCTTTTAAAATAGGCTAACACGAGTTCCATTTAAACAAATGGAATGAAACTTCACATATCGACAAAATAAATGTTTCTACAAATGAAAATGCATTGATATTTAATTTTGTAAAGATAATATGATGAGGAGAAACATTGTCTACGTATTTTTTGAATAGTCCTTGTAGAGATATTTTATTGAAATTTCTCTGAATTGTGTAAAAAATATTGATTATGGTGCATGACAATTTTTAACTTTATAATATTAGTGAAACAAAAAATATTGAAAAAGTTCGCGTTTTTCTGGGACAACCCTCATACAATATAAATTTCTGATTTATTTTTTACTTATGTAGTTTATATAATTTCTATACATCAAACATGTTCAACTTATTGAATTATCTTTATTAAATCAGTAAAACAACAATGTAACATCAAATATTTGTGTATTGAACATAGCAAATATCCCGAAATGTGACTTTTACCTTCAACCAAATCCAAAAAGGACAGTAATCTTTCATCTAAAATAGTTTCTTAAAGAATTAAACCATCGCTTCATATAGAATTATTGATATAAAAGTATTGAAAGAAGTACTAAGCTAAACATACATGTACTCAGAGATTATATAGGGTACAAGAATCGTTTTGGTAGACATTTATTAAAGGACTATACATGATAAAAGTCAATTTTGGATCCCATAAATCAAAATTTTTAAATGTGATTCCGGTACGTGAGATTGTTTTTTTTTTAATTCTGTGTACAAGTTTATATTTTATTCTGTGTATGAGTTTATATTTTATTCTGTGTATGAGTTTAATTTTAGCTATTTCTATATATCAATTTTTTTATTATTTGTCTCATTTATGTGAATTCACTGGCTGTAAATACGTCAGAAATGATGCTATTTTTGATATCCGATTAAAATAAGGTTTAAAAAATGTGCCTTTTTCTGGACATTCATCCTATGGGAAGCATGGAACACAGCTTTGAATAAGCAATTTTTTTCTCTTAGTTAATAATTTTGGATAGATACATCTTTGGTGAAAAGATAAAATTTGTTAAAGTCTGTGCTCAATATTTTCTAGAAGAAAAACTACTTTAGATAAACATTTCATACAAATATGCTAAAATGGCGGAAAAAGATGAAGTTAGTAATGAAATATTTATTTAATTTAAGAGCAATTAGATCAAATAATTGGAAAAAAAACACGAATAAATGTCGCGTGATACTGCACAGAGTTAACTTATATATAGAGTAAAAATAAGATATTAATTTTTAGGGGCCATTTGAGACACGTCATATATAGTTCTTTGAGTTGAAAGAAATCTACAAAATATAATTGTAGACATGATGTGACGAGACTAAGAGAAGCAGAAGACGACAAATGCATTCAATAAATAAAATTATCAAGATGATACTTTCGACTGTTTCAGAAAAAAAAACATTCTAATGATTATAAATAGACAAAATTTTAATTGTTCACTCCTTGAAAACTTTGAATATTATCTCCAGCAGAGAAACAACCAGTTACCCATAACAAAAAAATCATTTATTTACGGTATTGGAGGAAAAAAATAATGAAATGGCTGATATCTAAATCTTATGGTTAAAATATTATGTATATACGTCTAGATGTACTGAAAAACCTCTATATGTGCACTCTGCGATATCACACGAGTTGTTTTTACCAAACACAAAAATATATATCATATAAAAATGGTGAAAAAGATAAATTTGATACTCAGTGGAACAGCTGGACCAACTATTTTTGTAAATCTCTCTCTCTCTCTCTCTCTCTCTCTCTCTTGTAATTCTATACATGCACAATTCTGTCATAGGAAAGATAATGGACATCTTGTATAGAATGAAATGTGTTGAAAAATAAAATAATTAAAAAAATTAATTGTTTTCTTATCTTTCTACAAATGAATTATTCAAATTATACATTTAAACATAAATCATATTTTCAACCGTTTTATTTAGATGTTTTTATATCACTACCTTTCATAAAAATGAAACGTTACTCTCTGCTTGAGTGAGAAGTCCAAGTTTTCATTCCAATATTAGTAGAATACAGTCTTTTTTCCGGAAAAGTTGGGACGGTGAATTATATAAAAGTTATATTGAATTGATTTTAGACGGGATATAAACACGATTTAAATTAAAAAGAAAATAAATATATCTCCAGCAAAAAAAATTTCTTACCTGTGCAATTGTATTCTAGACTTGAAAAACCTTTCTTACAAATACAGTATATCCCACTCGATTCTTCGAAGCAATCAGAATATGTCGTGTTACAGGTGTGAGAACCAGCTTTACAGTTGCAAGAAAACCCGGTATATCCTGGCTTACACACACACTCTCCAGTTTCCATATCACAAGAAGCAGTATTCTGTCTGTTACACTTGCAGTTTTCTTCACAATTGTCGCCATATTTCATGTAAGGGCATTCTAAAAATAACTTTTTTTAACAGTGATAGAATAGGTTAAATGTAGAAATTAAGAAAAATGATCTCGTATAATAAGATATCATACATGTACATGTATGTTATGGAAAATTCATAAAATTACATCTATCCATTTGTCATAAACTAAAGATTATATGGAGATAATCTAATTTGTTGGTTTCTAGAAAAGCATAAACAGTTTTGAAATGAATAACTAAGCGCACCTAATCAAGTAGAATATTGACAACGTACATAAGTTATTTTTTTTTTAAATAAGTAATACTATGAGTAGGCTGAGAACTTTCTTTAAAGGAATTTTTGTTCAGTGAAATATTTCTTTCTAATTTAAGAGATATGGACATATAGTGAAAGATCACAAGACCGTCAAAAACGCTAGTACCGTTGTACATATATAATATTAATGATTTATTTTTTTTATTGTATGAACATTTTGTCAGAGTTAAGCTGCATTACATCAGTGACGCTTGTTTTAGTAAAAAGGTCCTGTAATATATATTAGCTATACTTAATGTCTGAATCCAACATGTCCATAATAAAAAGATTTACAGTGAAATACTGTTGAACGATTTTCGGCGAACAATTAGAATCATAACCTCGCCATTCAGTTGATTCAGAGGAATCAGTTTTTAAACTTCCTGTAGTAATTAGAAATATTCGAAGCAAGAAAACAATATGTAATTGTTTAAGACCCCAACTATAGCCGTATCGGAGGATGCTTTTCTAAAATGCAAAAAAACAAAACAATATAAAAACAGACAGGTTCGTGATGAAACTAGATTCACATTTTTTTTCTCTTGATTGATTATACATGTATATTGAAAAAGATTATTGTCGTAATTGAGTAAGATTTCCAATTGTAGATTTTTTTTCTTCCATAGTTATAGTTGATTAAGATACTAATTTTTAACCGTGTCTTACCACTATCACATGAGATCCACACCACGATGTAGCCATGACAGAAGTAATGATAAGTATATTTCTCATAGCAGTCTGACAGAGTTTCCTCATCACCGTTGCAAATGACATTGATCAGGTGTATTCTGGTACTTCTTCGAAATATACCAGAGGCTACTCGCACATATTTCCTGTTTTAAAAGTATAATGAAACAAAAAAAGCAATGCTAAAACTTCTTAAATAAAATTTCAGTTTAGGAGGTTGGATCCTGCTATTCAAAGGCTTAAGAATTTTTTTTTTATCACCAAAGCAAGTATAAAGATGTAATGAAAGCGCTGAAGCTTTACGGAGGATTTTTGTGTTTCCTTCTTATATTTCTTTTAAATACTGTTATCCCACAACCGAGCCTTTATTTCAATTTTGGATACACCCAAAAAGCCAGTAAAGCAGAGACATAAATCATACAATTAAATTGTAATGCCACAGCTCAAGGTATTTAATATATCATACACTGTTACAAGTTAAAGTATCAAGCCCTTAAATATAGATAACAACACTACATTTAAATTAGATAATTTTTCATTCAGTGACTTTTTATGCTATCTTCATAAGGTTTGATTTATGATGGAGATATCATAAAAATATTGTCAAAGAATATTGAAACAAAATGCATTGTACATGTAAAAGCAACCTTACGTTGGCAAACCAAGTTCTCGACAGGCTACTTTGGCATCATCCTTATCAAATCCAATGTCACAAATATAGCCCCATTTATTGTAGCGATAAATTTGAGGAGTTCCACTGGTTCCTCTATAAGTTGTTTGTTTCGCTACCATTCGTATCCATGGTTCTATTGTAAGAAGAAATCTAAATACTACTAACTATGCGTATCATATGTCACAAATATTAAAATTAAAAATGAAATTGAAGTTATTAAGAGGCAAACAGAAAGAATACACAGGAAATGGATAATACGTCCGCAACTCAATACGCTACTTTGTATCGCTTTTCAGGAGAGAGTATCATAAAAAATTCAAGTGCAACAAAAAAGCCAAGAAAAAAAGCTGACAAGAAAAAAAAATACAAGTACAAAAGAAAAGGAGAAAAAAGAAGAAATTACAGGTAGACTTGTCTTTAATTATGAAATTTGAAGATTAACAACATATTAGGTTTATTAAAATGAGAGTGTTTGACCTTACTTAAGAATGGAGGAGCAAGCAACTGTGATTTGAAAGAAAATTTCCAATATGTATCAAACCTCAAAACGTTTCAGAAAAGTCGCCCTGCCTCCTTTTAAAAATTCATTACAGTATTCAATTTTTTTTATACTAATACAAATTTAAGCAGTTTTTTGCGTTTAAATAGGATTAATGTTGATCACAAAATCTAAAGACTTGATATAGACGAGAACACCCGACATTTCCCATGGGCAAAAACGCCCACTCTAACTAATAATCTTTTTACATCGCAGATTGTTCTACTTATCACCAACTGACCCTCTGTTGTGCGCCAACCAACCCCTGGGGGTCATAATTCGAACAAACTTGATTCTGCAATATCTAAGGTTGCTTCTGCAAAAATATGGCTAATAATGGCTTAGTTATTCTTGAGAAGAAGATTTCAAAGATATTTCTATGTAACGTGTATGATCAGGTTCTTATAAGGGATATATAGGTTTTCCTTTCACTCTGTCTGAGTTAATGATCGGAATGATTATTAAGACTGTCTGAGGGTATATCACACAATACTTAAATTTTCTCTTTTCTAGAGATTAGGACTGGGTAAGGTACTACAGTCCCTGAAACGTTCTACTTTCCCACTTGAACGGTGAGCGAACGCTGAACGAACGGTGAACGAACGCTGAACGAACGCTGAGCGAACGGTGAGTGAACGATGTGTGAACGCTGAACGCAACTTGGTGAACGATGTGTGAACGCTGAACGGTGAGCGAACGCAGAACGCGAACGGAGCGCAAACGCGAACGCAAAGTGAACGGTGAACGAACGGTGAACGCAAGATGAACGATTTATTCGGAATGCCTCTGATCTTGTCCTTGCATTGAAACTATTTTATTGCATTCTAATGTCAGGTGCCAAAAAAATAATAAATAAACAAATCAATAAATGAATAAATAAATTAAATAAATGCTCCAAAATTATCCTAAGAAAGACGATGCATGCACTTTAAGTTTTTAATCACACGATTTTTATCGCTGTAAAACATTGCAATTGTTGCCAAACGCTGTAGTATAAAAGATAAAATTATTTTAGTTGGAAAATAAATATGTTTATTCTTATTTGAAATTAAAAAACCATTCCAAATATGAGAAAACTTCTGACTTATAGAATGAATTAAAACGGTTGTAACGGCCATTCATATATTCCCGTGCCAAGGCGATTTCGTGTAAAATAATGAAAAAAAAATAATTACAAAGGTCAGTGGACGTATTGTATAAATACGCTCGTATTTAAATTTTTAATGCAATAATATATATTGATGTGTCATTTCTATTTTCCATGATGATTTACTGAGCAGACTTCTACATGTACCTGTATATATTTCCCCGTGATCATACTCGGACAAGATAATACGAAGAGGCATATTCATATTATTTGCTATAAATTAAATTTTTAGAACTTGATATTTAAGTAATATGCTGTCAATTTTTTTTTTTATTAAACAGACAAATGAGAGAGAGAGAGAGAGAGAGAGAGAGAGAGAGAGAGAGAGAGAGAGAGAGAAATTCCGCCCCCCCCCCACTTTCAGGCTTCACGAAATGTTTGTACCTATATTAAACAAAAATTCTTAATTATTTTTCTAAATGTATCAGACAGTTTAAAGTAACCTTTTTTTAATCAACAAAATTTTAATCCATCTATTTGACAGTCATACTCGTTTTTATTTTCCTGCCTCAAGTTCACACGAAGTCCACGTGCTTGTCCTGTCAATCAAAATCATTCGATACTGTGCAGGTGTGAAAGTCTCGTCACACCGAAGATGAAGTGCGAGTATTTCCAACAAGTTTTAACATTTATTTTTATCATTTCTAGATTTGATTCCAACATTTCAATAATAAATGAATAAATAAAATACATTGGGCATTAACTCTTGAATTTGAAACATACTCTCTGCCAATTTAAAATACCACCGCCGACACATGTACATTTTGAACTACAATTGTTTAGTGGCTTTTTTAGATGCATGTTTGTTTTGAGACTGAAAGTTTTGTGCTACAAAACACATTAACTTCTTTTTAAATGTTAATTAAAATAAACTGGAAATACTGAATAAGTAACCGATTTAGGGGGAAAAAGGGGGGCTGCTATTAATCATATCGAATGGCAAACATATCAAAGTTATTGTGAAGGAAGAATTTTTTCTTTAGCTATAGACTTTATATATTATAGTAGAGAAAATTCTGTAGTGTATTACATTTTAAATAAATATTTCCTTTAACCACATAATCAATTCAATTCGCTCCAAAGGTAATAAATTAACAGGATATCCGCAGTACTATGTATAACTCTCAGAACTAGTTCTATAATATATTTCTGTAGTAATTGAAAAAAAAACGTGTTAGAAATATGTTAGAAATAAATATTTTCGTAAATTTGCTGCGTAATTATTTGACATGGATAATTATCTCTCTATTAACGATTTGTGGTCTAACATAACAATAAAATGTTGCAGTGCTTGAGGTATCTGTATATTGCCCGTGTTTAAATTTAATTTTTCAGCATCGTTCTACTTTGGTACATACTTATAACAACA
This sequence comes from Saccostrea echinata, assembly GCF_033153115.1. Classification (NCBI taxonomy): domain Eukaryota; kingdom Metazoa; phylum Mollusca; class Bivalvia; order Ostreida; family Ostreidae; genus Saccostrea; species Saccostrea echinata. The sequence goes on along the minus strand of NW_026889813.1, from coordinate 4,892,626 downwards.
TTTATTTTCCAGAGTAAATTAATAAATAACCTTACATCTAAGTTAGAATAGTAAAATAATAACAAGTTAGAATATTGTGGATAATTTTTTCCCCATGAAATAATGATTCTTTAAACACGATATGTAAATTATTAAATTAAAAAAAACGTAAATCCTTACTTAAAAAAGATAAGTCTTTTCACTTCGGAGTTCCGAATGACACTGAAGACTGAACGATAAGTGAACGCTGAACGCAAGGTGAACGCAAAGTGAACGAACGAAGAGCGAACGCTGAACGCTTTGTGAACGGTGAACGCGAGCGCACGGTGAACGGTGAACGCAAAACTGTGAACGGAGAGCGAACGGTGAACGCACGGTGAACGAACGGTGAACGCACGCTGAACGAACGGTGAGCGAACGGAAAAATGGGAAAGTAGAACGTTTCAGGGACTGTACTTGCAGCGTGTTTCTTCCCTAAGTTCCAATTAATATATAACAACCAGTTGTCCCAATCTTCTTCAGATTTACTACACCCAGAACTTAACATCAATTCCCCAGGATACTTGCCCTGGTGTTTATAACTTTTATGATTTTATTTACTCTTACCCTTAAGGTTTTCCATCCTTTATCCTTAAACGTCGATCGCATACATAATACTCTAATATTAATTTTAAGCATTTTACAGTAGAAAAGCATTTACCAAAGAGAGTTTCAAAATGTAATTAACTAAACAGTAAGTACTTAACAAGTACTTAAATTACTTGTTAAGTAAGTACTTAACAAAGACTGCATTGAAGTCTATGGAGCATTTTGTTTTTAAATCAAATAAAAAGAATATCAATAAATACTGTTATGAAAAAATTGAATCTTTTACTATTAGGATGGAAAACCTTAACTTCTTTATTGCTGATTCAACATCTACCTTCTTTAGCTACCTTAAAGCTTCTTAATCCCCGATTTTTCCAAAGATTTGCCTTATATGCCCTTAGGCTAGTCCATTCCAAGGGTTCTCAGGTCATTCCTTTTTTGAAGTCTTCAATGCGTTTTACTCAAATGCCTCTTAACCATTACACCTATATATTCCTATGTAAACCTTGACCCACTGTTGTGGTCCCGCCTTACCCCCAGGGGTCATGATTTGAACAAACTTGAATTTACACTACCTGAGGATACTTCTGTATTAATATGACTAATAATGGCTTAGCTGTTCTTGAGAAGACAATTTTTAAAGATATTTCCTATATATTCCTATGTAAAACTTCGACCCCCTCTTGTGGCCCAACCCTATCCCCGGAGGTTATGATATGAACAAATTTGAAAATAAAGTATGTAATGAAGCTTCCACATAACTTTCATCTTTCCTGGCCCAGTGGTTCTTGCGAAGATTTTTAAAACATTTAATTATCTCCCATTGAAAAAGGGGGTGGCACTACCTGAAAAGAAACTTAATTCCTTTTCATTCAAGGATGCGTTGTGGCAAGTTTGGTTGAAATTGGCTCAGTGGTTCTAGAGAAGAAGTAAAAAATGTGAAAAGTTTACAAATGACAGACGACAAACGTACGCTGGACACTCTTTGATCAGAAAAGCTCACTTGAGCCTCCGGCTTATTTGAATATGCTAATATATTGATTATTATATAAAGAAGATGACGTATATTGAGGCGAGAGGCTTCATTGCACGCAATAAAAGGTGTAGGACTGAAATCCAAGAAATTTAATGGGCTCAAATCACAGCTCAATGACGAGCAATTAAGTATGACTAGAAAACATTCTGATGAGATTGTTGATTATTGACACTAAAATTGTGTTTGTTGGGGAGGGTGTAACTACAGTACCAACCAGACCCAACCTGACACCTAAGCAGTCCCAGAAAGCAGTCCCCGGGACTGCTTTGGGACCGCTCTGGGACTGCTGTGGGACCGCTATGGGACTGCTCTGGGACTGCTATGGGACTGCTCTAGAAAGCAGACCAAGCAGTCCCTAGGACTGCTTTCTGGGACTGCTTTGTTCACTCATGCATGAAAAAGGTTCTGAGTGACATGATAGCTCCGCCCCTTGTGTATTCTGAATTTGCAGGCTCCCTGTTGTTGTTTTGTTTACTTTCAGCAGAGAGGTGTTAAAGATAAAGAATAAAAATACCAAGGATTTCTTACAACATTTTAATAAAAAGAGATAGATATACATGTAATTACTAAATGTCTTCAGGGGCTGTAAATTTACACAATTGTAGTCTAGAATTAATTTTAAAAAATGAAATTAGTTAAAAGGGAAGTCAGGAGATGACTTTTATCCCTTGAATTAAACTTTAATACAGGTGTTTGAAAAAAAAAAGATATCTCTAAGGCCTATTTAATTAATTAATGCTAATTAAAACTTTAATACAGGTGTTTGAAAAAAATATCTAGGCCTATTTAATTAATTAATGCTGTCAAGTTACGGTATGTACTCAGAGTTTGCATTAGCACTATTTAAAAAAACAAACAAACAAACTTGTCATTACAATAAGATATTCAGAGGGACATACTGTACCGGATTTTTTTTTAACTTGAAAAAGCTAAAACCATGCTAAAAAAAGAGCATTCCATGTTATTTTTTTACCGCCCTCAAATAAAACCTAATAATTTATTAAATGACCATGAAATAAAATTATTCTACCATTCTTCAGTCATTTAAAAAATTATATTTGTGAACAATTACTGGGGGATCTATTTATGATTTTGTTTTTGATTTATAAACAAGTTATTAAAAGAGTAAATTTATAAACTTTTTTAAATTATTGGGAATTGTGACTTATCTCTTATTTGTTTTGTTTGTGTTTTCCTGGCCGATTGGCCGATTAATAAAAAGCAATACAAATGTATAAAATGGTGTCAACACCTGAGGTTTCAATCGCCTTCGGGCATGATTAGCAGAAAGTCAATGCATGTTATTTGGGTATCAGTGTTACACATCACTGAACATGCTTGTCAACAATGGCACTAATTTCAATCTATGTACTGCAAAAAATCTTCGTTTATTTCGGGATTAATTAATTTTGAACATAATCTGAGGGTTCCATTCGCGTGATTTACAGATGTACACTCAAACATTTATATAATAAAAGTATTATTGTTTTCTGTTACATAGATAATCAAACGATAATTAAATTGGCAAGTCAGTGAAAATAATCATGACTGAAATATGATACTCAAAGAATTTTTCAAAAGCTCCAGTACTTAAGAAAAATGCATTCAGAGTATAGTATGGAAATCGGCCTTGCTCTATAATCATAAGGTCTATTTAAAGCTAGTTTTGATAGAAAATAAACAACTCAAGTTTAATTTTCTATAAAAAATAAATAAATAAGTATGGAAACCGATATCAATCACAGTAAATTAAGAAATTGATTTTTTTTTGGTGAAAAATTAATATACCACAAAACTGTGTTTAAATATTCATGTTATTAGTAGGTGTGACCGTCTTCTTTGTTCAGTATTTATTATTTGTTTCTATACGCGTAGTGTGAATTTCTTAACAGTTCAAAAATGACTGTCGCATGAGAATTGATACTGCTCAGAAAGAAATGGATCATCAATTTCAACTGCCTTTTATAGTTACATTGTTTATTGGTAATCTCATTTCTGAGTAAGCTCCGCCCATTAAATTAATTAATCCCGCCCACTGGGACTGCTGGGACTGCTTTCTGGGACCGCTGGGACTGCTGGGGCCGCTGTGGGACTGCTCTGGGACCGCTATGGGACTGCTCTGGGACTGCTTTAGCAGTCCCAGAAAGCAGTCCCCGGGACTGCTCTGGGACTGCTTTGTGTCAGGTTGGGTCTGGTTGGTACTGTACGCCTATATAAAGGTTAATTAAAATTTAAAAAATCTTCTTTTAAAAAATCAAGGAGCTTCAAGGTGTTTGCTCTCTGGACCAACCGGGGGCTTTATAGATGCTGAAAGTTCCCTGCCTTTGAAATGTATTAACTCCCCTGGCCAAAATTCCTGTATGTATATATTCTTTAACATTACCATTTGGACATGCTATTGTTGCAGGTCCTTCAAGGAAACAGGAAGTACTGTTGTCATATTCTCTTTCACAGTCCAGAAGACTTTGTTCTGTTCCATTGCAATTGATATAAGGCCATTTGAAGTAGGAACTGGGCACTAATATAAAGTTTCTAACCAACTGTGCACTATTCCTGAAACATGATTAAAACATACAAAACACTTTCCTTAAAACTTCAATTCTTGAAAAGTAAAATACAATACGCTAGAAACTTATCTTTTCTTTTTCCTAGCACCTACCAGCTTCAGTATATTGCAATGTATTTGATAATATGGATAATATTAATTACAGTCAAAAATATTTTATCATGATACGTAATTATGTGAACAGCCAAATGATGGAAAAGTCTATAATACATTGAGTGTTTCCTTTTCATTATGAAACTTGGAAGTATTTGCCCACATAGATCTGCATTATTTTTTCAGCATAACTGAGAGAATCCCAGCCAGGACTAATTTCCTCTCGCTTCCCAACTCTCCATAGATACTCAAGTTGCTTCACCAACTCTAGTCATTTCTCATTTAGAGAGTTTTAGAATTCATTATGTTTGATTTGCTAGACCAGAGCGCAGTTCGAAATACATGTGTAAACGCCAAAGATATGTGTTTAATCCTTAATCATATGCAGACATATGCACCTAGACATCCAGACTTAAAACAATCCACGTTCCCTATATCAACCACACGGAAATATAAGGGCTCTTCTCTAGCATGTTGGAGCGCGAATTTCTATTTACAAGAAAGTCAAAAATATAACTATGCATGATAAATAACGTTAAGGAATGGACTTGCTCTAAACCTTATTTTTTTGTACAGTCAGTCGGAAAATGTATGAAAGATCCAGCATCTGAACGATGTCTGGTAGTGTGCAATCCTAGATGCATCATCAGTGCAAGTTTGTTCACGATAGGGCTTATAGTTACATAAGAATGAGACCCGCTTCAAAATTTTTAACCTGCTCACTCATTAAGGAAATGTAGGTCAGATCCAGCATCTGAAGCAAGTCTGGTAGTGTGCATCCGTAGATGCATCATGAAGCAAGTCTGGTCAACAAGTGCTTACAGCTGCTCTGCTCTAAAAACTTAAATCTGCTTTTAAAACATTTACCTGGACATTCTTTGGCTAAAAATGTAGCATCTGAAACCTGACTGGTGACAAGGAAACACGCTGGATCAGGTGACTCTGATTAATGAAGGGCATAGATATACTTGAAAAAAAAATCTGCTTCAAAAACTTTTACCAGGAACACCGATGCCGACGGTATTACAAAAGCTCTCCAAACTTCGTGGAGCTGAGCTAAAAATGTGACGTTAACGTTATACCTTGGCGACATAAAAAGTATCGACATGAAGATAGGATACGATATTTTCTACTATAAATATAATTGAGAATCTTCTTTGATTTAAAACAAATGCTACTTTTGGCTTAGTATTTTAACACAGAGTCAGATCAAGTAACCAGGAGCTTCTAGTTTTAGATATGCAAATTTTATGCAACTTTCAAATTTTGGATATGAAGTGCACACACGACACTCATCATATTTCAAGAATTTAGTGTGCAAAGTATATCTAATTACTGAACAAATTTAGGTGAGTGTCCCTCATGCACTTCGTATTCTAAACATCGATTTATAATTAAATGCCTCCCTCTTGTATTTTCCCATAAGCCTAATGTTAACGGATCTGAGGGTACATCTTAGTATGTATCAGCAACGGCGTGAATTCATCTCATATTAACTTTTGAAATATAAATAACTAAAGTTATCATATTTATCTTGAATTCTAAACTAGTTTTGAAAAAATAAATTGAAATTTATTTTATGAAAAAAGTGGACCGCTGAGCGGCCTTATCGAAACTCCCCCTTTACTCACTTTCTTTTTTTTTGGGGGGGGGGGGGGGCTGAAATCCACGTAAAATCTCTTGATCAACCATCCACATCCACTGACGAATTATTGTTCTCGCGATATAACGTGTAAGATCTATTTTGTGATATTAAGTCCTCGAGTAAAATAAGGAATCTACAGTATATAAAAATACTAAACGTAAGAAATAAACAGGGTACCCCTTTTCGAAGGAGATTTTAACATTAACACAGCATTTCAATTGGAATTTATGCAAGAGGCAGATCAGGGAGATGAGTCTTAAAAGCCTCCTCTGTTCACATCCGGTCAAAATATCTTCTTTGTCCTGAATTTGTGTTTATTTACCAGACTTCCTTCCACTTGCAGCGAATCTGGAGAGTTATTGATCAGGGTTATTGCGGAATACCGCATATCATATCATTTAGTAGTATGAACATTATCATACGGTTTTTGCTAAATTAAAAACTAACAGACATGTACATGTAATGATACTTTTAGGGAATACTTTTTGTTTTGAGCCATTAAAAATGCAGTATCTAATGTATCTAGTAACTAATTTGGCTGTTTTGATTATATCCATTTTATTCGTATTAATTATTTCATTTTTGCAGAACATGGTTTCCACACTTTTTATCCACAGTCGTTAATAGCTGTAGAGGTTCAACCAACCGATAATATTCATTACAAGGAATTTATCATGAAGATATTAATGATATTAATCTTAATAATGAATGAAACCATGTGTTTCTGTTTGTTTCAATATTGGAATTAGAAGACAGACTTCGTAGCCTTTAAATAATGATAAGATTTCAATTTATACTCTACAACATCTTCGGCAGAGGCTTTTCGTAGGATTGGTAATACTTGACTATATCTTAATACTACTACTACTACTACTAATATATATATATATATATATATATATATATATATATATATATATATATATATATATATATATATATATATATATATATATATATATATATAGTTCTTTGACTTATTTAACACTTAACTAAATAGAAAATAATACATACGAAGGCAAACCGAACTCTCGACATACAACTTGGACATCCTTTTTAGTCATTCTGTTTTTACACACTCCTCCCCACGATCCAGATCGATATATTTCAACCACTCCTTCATTAGAGGATGTCCGATTGATCAGCCTTACCTGTTCTTCTGTTAAAATAACAGAATTCTTCACAATTATATTCTGATTATCTAACTACATTGTACATTACATATAATTTATATTTCAAATTTATCTTCCTCAAACTATGATAAAGTAAAGCAAGTACATACTTCGACATTTTTCATTTTTGTACTCGCTCTCTGAAAATCCGACTTTGCAGAGACAGATGGCGTTGCCGGAGCTGTTCGTGTGACAGATTGATATCTTTGAATTGCAGGTGTGGACGCCAGTTATACAATTACAAAAGTCACCAAAGTACCCCGTTTTACAATTACATATCCCAGTGTCCTCATCACATGATAAACTATTAGCTTTGTTGCAATCACACCTCTTCTCACAGAAATCTCCATGGGTCCATTTAGGGCATTCTATATGAATAAAACAATGGTCATTTGTAAAATTAATTTGTAAAACGTCAGTTGCAGACATTGAGAGAAAAAAGTCACTGTACCTACACACACCCTCACACACATACACACACACACACACACACACACACACACACACACACACATATATATACATATATATATATATAGCACTAAAAATGTCGTTGGTCATTTTTAGTGCTTTATATAAATTTCCATCCGTGACCTTGTATCTACTTAGTAGATCCGTCACTTAGGATATACAGTGTTGTCTTTTTTTAGTGCTTTATATATATATATATATATATATATATATATATATATATATATATATATATATATATATATATATATATATATATATATATATGCCAATTCCTGAATAACCATAGATAGAGTAATAATCAGATAAAATTAAATTATGTTCAATTTATTCATTTATCTGTATGATAGAAATGTATCTGATACTGAAAATGACTTCAGATTTACATGTTATAACACTTAAAAGAACAGGCATCCGGGTTTTCAGAGAGAAAGTACAAAAATTAATAAAGGTCAACGGTGTATTATTGCGTGATTGAGGCAATCACGTTTTTTGCCAAAAAGATTTGCAGAATGTTGAATGAAGTCAGAACATGTTCTTGATCCATTTAAGCCAAGTCAGTTACATTTTATTTTATCCCTAACCTTTTTTAAAGGGAAATGCTTATTTTATTATAGATATATGTTTAAAATTAGAATAAATAAAATAAAGTAGTTTTCATAGTTTTAAAACATTTGTTTATTTTATTCAAAGCAGTACACATTCAAAGGTACAAAACGGTCACCACATAAAATCTTAAAATTTCAAAGCAAATTATACGGGTTTTGTTCAGTGTCCAAAAAAATCAATGAAATAAAAGCTGTCAAGAAATTCAAATTACAAATCTTGTAAGATTGCTCATTTTTCAATTCCTATAGTGCACAGATACTCTTTCGAATATTTTAGACAAAAAAGATCTTTTTTGTCCAAAATATTCGAAAGAGTATCTGTGCACTATAGGAATTGTTAATCTATTGTATACGCGTGTACATTTATTTGGCATGTACAAATAGCAGAATTCTGATTTTTTTTATTTTCATATTTAAAATATATTTTGAGATATTTTTTCATATAAGATGTCCGTCAACTGATTGTTACTATTCTCTGTAATATGAATATGTTCTTGGTGTTAATGATTTAATGGCTTACCAGAAAAGCACTGCAGGTAAACGTCTCCATAAATAGAACAGCGTGATTCATGTGTGCTAAAATCCTCACATTCAAAAAGGCTTGTCTCATTTCCATTGCATTCCAAGGTGTCCACAGTTCCTATTCCACTTGGGTTTTGAATTCCTTTGGCATCCGTTGTGGATCCAAATTGTATGTATCGACTATAAGAATTTAAATGCAATTTCTTAAGTACCAAATTTATTCTTAATTTTTAGCTCACCTGAGCTGAAAGCTCAAGTGAGCTTTTCTGATCACATTTTGTCTGTAGTCCGTCTGTCCGTCTGTCCGTCTGTCTGTAAACTTTTCACATTTTCGACTTCTTCTCCAGAACCACTGGGCCAATTTCAACCAAACTTGCCACAAAGCATCCTTGGGTGAAGGGGATTCAAGTTTGTTCAAATGAAGGGCCACGCCCTCTTTCAAGGGGAGATAATTAAGAATTAGTGAAAAATGAATAGCATCTTTAAAAAATCTTCTTCTCAAGAACCACAGGGGCAGGAAAGATGAAACTCATATGGAAGCATCCCCAGGTAGTGTAGATTCAAGTTTGTTCAAATCATGACCCCCGGGGGTAGGGCGGGGCCACAATGGAGGATCAAAGTTTTACATAGAAATATATAGGAAAAATCTTTAAAAATCTTCTTCTCAAGAACAGTAAAGCCATGAAGAGTCATATTTATATGGAAGCATCCCCAGGTAGTGTAGATTCAAGTTTGTTCAAATCATGACCCCCGGGGGTAGGGCGGGGCCACAATGGAGGATCAAAGTTTTACATAGAAATATATAGGAAAAATCTTTAAAAATCTTCTTCTCAAGAACAGTAAAGCCATGAAGAGTCATATTTATATGGAAGCATCCTCAGGTAGTGTAGATTCAAATTTGTTCAAATCATGACCCCCTGGGGTAGGGCGGGGCCACAATGGAGGATCAAAGTTTTACATAGAAATATATAGGAAAAATCTTTAAAAATCTTCTTCTCAAGAACAGTAAAGCCATGAAGAGTCATATTTATACGGAAGCATACTCAGGTAGTGTAGATTCAATTTTGTTCAAATCATGACCCCCGGGGGTAGGGCGGGGCCACAATGGAGGATCCAAATTTTACATAGAAATATATAGGAAAAATCTTTAAAAATCTTCTTCTCAAGAACAGTAAAGCCATGAAGAGTCATATTTATACGGAAGCATCCTCAGGTAGTGTAGATTCAATTTTGTTCAAATCATGACCCCCGGGGGTAGGGCGGGGCCACAATGGAGGATCAAAGTTTTACATAGAAATATATAGGAAAAATCTTTAAAAATCTTCTTCTCAAGAACAGAAAAGCCATGAAATGTCATATTTATATGGAAGCATCCTCAGGAAGTGTAGATTCAATTTTGTTCAAATCATGACCCCCGGGGGTAGGGCGGGGCCACAATGGAGGATCAAATTTTTACATAGAAATATATAGGAAAAATCTTTAAAAATCTTCTTCTCAAGAACAGTAAAGCCATGAAGAGGCATATTTATATGGAAGCATCCTCAGGTAGTGTAGATTCAAATTTGTTCAAATCATGACCCCCGGGGGTAGGGCGGGGCCACAATGGAGGATCAAAGTTTTACATAGAAATATATAGGAAAAATCTTCTTCTCAAGAACAGCAAAGCCATGATGAGTCAAATTTATATGGAAGCATCCTCAGGTCGTGTAGATTCAATTTTGTTCAAATGATGACCCCCGGGGGTGGGGTGGGGCCCAATGGGGGATCAAAAGTTTTACATAAGAACATATAGAAAAAAAAATTTCTTCTCAAGAACAGAAAAGTTATGTTAGTCTTATTGATATGGAAGCATCCTCGGGTAATGTAGATTCAAGTTTGTTCAAATGATGACCCCTGAGATAGGGAGGAGCTACAATGGGGGGTCAAATTTTTACAAAGGAATAAATGGGAAAATTCTTTTAAAATCGTCTCAAGTAGAACAAATTCATTTGTTATATTGACATGAAAGCATCATCATGTAGTTTAAAATTCAAGCCCCCCCCTCAAGCCCCCCCCCCCGTTCATTACTGAACTGATTTGTGCCTTAGTCTAGTCAGTGTGCTCAGGTGAGCGATGTGGCCCATGGGCCTCTTGTTTAAACTTTATATCTTCATTCATTTCCGGTTTACATGTTTAAGTCTTTGAAGATTAAACAAAGCAGACTGCCTTCTTGCGAGTTGAAATGCCAAACATATATTTAATAAGCATATGTACTTTGTCTAATAATATCAAATATTCTAAGTACACAAACTGTGAAATGGAGAAATAATCATCAAATTAGAAAAAAAGAATTGCACATGTAGAAAAATGCTTTCAATAGGTCATGATAATAAGTATTTTTTCTTCATACTTTGGAAGATTTAGATGACGACAGGCAACACGTGCATCATATTTTGTGAACTCTCTTTTACAAAATGTTTTCCATGATCGATTGTGGTTGATCTGAAGGACTCCTTCACTACTATTGACTTTCCCATAAAATCGAATGGAATCTGGAAAACAAAGTTGACAATACCTGAATACTACATATATTCATACAAGGTAGAAAAAGGTTATTATACTCTTAACTTGCCTTTTCAGAAAAATTTCAATTATTTTAACATGTTACTTATTTTTACAATACAAATTATATCATAGAGAGTTTTTGAATTACGGTTTGGATGATGGTTTTCTATAATCCTTATATGCAAGGATTGTTTTGAATGACTTATAGTGATACATTTTTTAAACATGGAATTCTCTGTCTGAATAGTATATCCTTATTTTGACTATAACAAATCCCTATAACCCTGCATGACATTATTACAGTCTGCAAAGCATATTTCAAGGACAAAGTTGCCATTTCCCCCTTCAATATGAATACATGTATTATAAATTTAAAAAATATGTCGTCTTTGAGGTTTTGTTTTGAACATTGAATGTTAATATATAGAATATCGATCCATTCAATCTTTATGATTTTGAGAGAGCAGTTATATTTATTATATAATATATCACCTGTGCAGTTAAGTCCCCTCCTATTGTAATGGTCTCTACAATAACAAGTTGGGGTCGGGTCTCCACAAAAAGCGATGGTTGCATTGCAGGCATGTGATCCCTCTACACAGTCACAAGTGTCGCCATAGTACCCGGATTTACAGTTGCATTCCCCTGTAGTTTTGTTGCAGCTTATGGAATATTGTTGGTTGCAGTTACACCGTTTACAAGTCGAACCATACATAAAATCAGGACAATCTGAAATGATATACAATCAACTCAATATACCAAATTGCAAGTGCACATTTTTCTACAATTTCATTCACGCTTCTTCTTTTTTTAAATATAAAAGCCACTTTCAATTGCAGATGTTTGACAAATTAAGCAAAAGGCAAACAGCTTAATGCAACCAAGCAGACCGGGTTCCTTGCCATGAATATATATGATTTTCAGTATACTGTACAATAAATAGATATATGACCACTGAGCCTAACCCTTGGGTCTGAATTCTTGATCCAGGGGACATGATTTTTGTATCTTGGTAAACGAAAAGTTGCTCATGATCATTGTAAGCATGCAGTGTTTCCTGTTTGATGCTTATGAGTGAAACATTGAAGAATTTCATAGATTATTTTCAAAAGGAGACAAATCATTGTCATATAGAGCTACTGTACACTTTTTAATGTCTACATGGACACCAATTTGGATTTTGATGAGTAAATAGTGGCCACTCTAGGCAAAACAATTCTTGTGTTTAAGTCCTTTAGAGTTTAAAGCAGTTAACGAATTAATGCCAGTTTACTCTGAAATATCGTCAATATTGACATTTTTTTCAGAGCAAATACCTCGTTGAAGAAAAATGTTATGCACAATTTTTGACAAAAATGGGGCTTTTTAAAATGAATTTCTACACCAACTCAAAAAGTTGCACACCTTACATTGACTGCGTGAGTCAGTTTTTAGTCCAAAATAATTTTATTCAAACTAGATTAGTATATAAGTCCTCGATCTTAAATTAAGTAATGAAAAGGGTGGAGATAGCAAACAGTATTACTCAATCTCGAAAAACATAAAAGGAATACAAATCTGCGAAGAGGCCATAAAACACAGATCCCTAAAAATTTCCTTGGTTTAAAAATGATCGTACTAAGACCACACCTTTGAGAAATAATAAGTTTGAACTTCAAATGCAAATGACTTCGAAATATTAATACATAAAAACAAGGACAGTGCATGATGGAAAAGATGGTCATACAGATTAGTTGTTAGTTGGCCCTTATTGAAGTCCGAAATTAAGGCAGACGTGGCAGACTCTGTGTTGTCATTTATTTCAAGTTTACATGTACTGAATATATCAAATCGACATATGAATAGAAGTAACTATTTTTAATTGATATAAAGTCGTCAATATATCTGAATGTGGAGTTGAAAGAGACAACAAGTTTTTTTTCATATGTAGTAGATTTTGAATAAAATATGCTTCATTTGAATATTAACACAAGTCGAATAATAAAGGAGCACAATTATAGTGTCTATAGAATACCAACAGATCGTTGGAAGACCTGGTCTTTAATTACTACATAAAGTTGTCAATGAAGAACCCCAGCATCCCTCTATAATTATATCAACTTCCAGAGGTGATTTTAAATTTTCTGTATTTTCTTTGGAATTTTTGAGAATCCACATTTGATTTACACCACTTCTAGAATATCCTTTAATACAGTACTTCCGAAGTTTCTTCTTTACTGTTGATATTTTGGTGGGGGTTTGGTAGAGCATTTACTGGACCCTTCAATGTATCTTTGTCTGCAAGGATTTTTATGTAGTTAAGGAATTCGGTATAGATAGGTAGATCGAACTAACTTTTGTTGTTTTGAATATTAAAAGGGTAAAACGCTGAATTGTTATTTTGAAGAATTTCATCCATTGAAAGTAAAATGTGAGTAGAAATTGGATTTCTAGATATAGAATTGAAACAAAGTTCTTTTAAAATACAGTTGAAATAAATTAAGTGTCTATTATTTATTTATAAAATATATTTAGGGTCTTTTAAAGTGATTGCTTTAAGGTCGTCATTTTCAACTACATTAGAGATATACGCGCTATTTAAACGTCGATTTTTATGTGAAACAAAATGATTAAATGATTTGAAAAACATGATGTGTAATGAAAATAAAATACTTTTCACAAAGTTTTACTAAATACGTCGTTGTAATTACAAAACAATTAAGCAAGATCTACAATCAAGAATCAAACTTTTCATGAATATTGCTGAAGGAAGTGCGTAAACAATATATAGACACACATGTCCGCAGGGAATCATAGACGACGAGGTATGCATTTTGACTACGATTATAAATCAAAGATTTATATCTGTCATTACAGAGAAGATGGTTAATACTGGTTGTTTCAAAAGATCATTATTTTTAAGCATTAGATGTGTGCCATCAATGTCAAAAGTTATTTGTATACCAAACGGCTTACCTCGTTTTCTTGACGCCCATTTTTGTTTATCAATTTAAAAGTAGTATGTCACGCGATGCATTAATTTTAAAAGAGGCATAACTTTCCTCGCAGTCTCAAAACTATGCATTATTACGTGTCTTGACTATTAAGTTTGTACAATATTTATTCCAAAACTTATAGAATTAGGTCATGTTTACAATACTCTATTAAACATGCATGATATGAATTCTGTTTTATATATTGTATGCACGTGGCGAAAAAAAAATAATAATGGTCTTTTGAATATGAAATGGGTAGTCATACACTAAATTTATACATTAGCGAATTGGTTTGTTAAGAAGTACACTCAACCTACATGATCAGAGCTGCAAAATTTTTTAATTATTGTTCAGTTTATATTTCTACGCTTTTTAAGGAACCAAGATTCTGAGAATATTAATGGTATATGCAAAGAGGCGTCAATTACAACACCCCCTATTTTCCTAGTTTCAAACTCATTCTCCAGCATCGAATCAAGCGCCTTCTTCTGTTGTTCATACAAAAAAAAACTTGGTGAGTCAAAATTATTATTGTTGAATTTTGCCTTTGAGAAAATTTCAATTCCATACTTGGATTCTTTGACTGTCAACTATAGACAGCGGGACTATAGTTGAAAGAAGGGGCAGAGCAAGAGAACTAAGGAGGATTTTATTCAAGATGTTTTAAATGTCTAGGCTCTATAAAGTTTGTTAAGTTTGGAAGCAACATATGGGAAATATCTGTAGGAAATACATGGTGTAGGCTTCAACTTGAAATATGGTTGAATGCAAGACCAAAATCTTTTATGATAAGGAAGTTACTAATGATCATAAATGTAACATCTATTTCTTTGTTGGCTTTAAGGAAACAGACAGGTAGACTAGAATTATTATCTTCCGACACAAGTTGAAGCTTAACAAACCTGCGCTGGACAAAATCCATAACCACAAATACTTGCTTGTATTCAACAGTCAAAGAATCCAAGTATGGAATTGCTTAGCTTCTTCAATTAGTCCAGTCAAAAATTTCAAGAAAACAAAGTAAAATATTGCGAATGTGATAAAGACCTAATTGTTTATTGATGTAAAGTAGAGGTGAATCAGACGGGACTTCAAGCATTGCATGATCGATTTCCATGACTACGCCTACATCTACTTAATTTCAATATTTGCTGAAACAGTTTGATGGTCAGTACACTTAATATCCCCTCGAATTTGCAGTTATCTAATGTACATAGCAATGTAACTAAAAATGATCTTGGACACCCCCCCCCCCCCTGGAAATCGCGGAGCCATACATTGTATTAAGTTGTTTAACCCCCCACAAAATAGGATTCTCACGTTTAGAATAGGAGTTACGGTATATATATTTTTACTACATGTATAATCACTATACACCAGTTCTGTCTGACTCCGATATTTCGATGTGTAGGACATATAAAAACTACAAAAATATGAATTGGTTAATATATTGCTCTCTTTCTCTCTCTTTTTTATTTTTGTCGACTAATTTTTTGATTGGATTTTCTTTGGGGGGAGGAGATGGGGAGGACCTCTCTGGAAAAAAAAATCCTTGATCTGCGCCTGTGACGTACATGTATCAAGACAAGAGGAAAAAGAAAGAGAATGTTAGTATGTATTATTTTTTTTCTTGTAACTTATCTTTGTTAACATATTTTATTCAAACCAAGTTCTAGTTACATGTAATTAAGTACAAGTTTCGAATTTCATAAATTTTTCGTGTTCTCTACATACAAATTTTACCTGATCGGCATTCCACAATTCCAAACAATGAATAACTGGAAATGTAGCTGTATACGCTAAATCTGCATTGGGATACTTCCATTTCATCTCCAGTGCATGACAGATAGGTAATCCTTTTCCTGTTACTATAATCGCTGTACATCAGTCCTGTCTGACTCCGATATTTCGATGTGCAGGACATATAAAAACTACAAAAATTTGAATTGGTTAATATATTGCTCTCTCTATTTCTGTGTGTGTGTGTGTGTGTGTGGGTGGGTGGGTAGCGGTGGGGGTGGGGTGGGTAGGTGTTAGTTGTTGGCATAAAGATAAAGTAGATATAATTTAATATTCATATTTCCAACTTTTTTCTCTTTAAAATTCTTTTGAAAATTCAGTGTGTTAATTTGACGAAAAATATTTTCTGTTAACTGTGCTAAAACAATTAATAGTTAGATCAAGGTCATGGAAGTTAAAATTGAAAAAGAAATTGACACAGTTGATTAGTAGCTCCAATCAATTTGTATCTTTGTATAAAGCAGATAAAAATATCTTTTTCTCTTAAATGCCACATGAGGAATATTGGGGTCAAGGTCATAGGGATGATCAAGGTCACAAAAATTATGACACAGTGGAATATCACTTATTAATTTGTATCTTTGTAAAAAATTATCTTTAACAGTTTCCTTGAAAATGAGAAGTGGCAAATAGCCTATTAGTGGGGTCTAGGTCATTGGGAAAGTCAAGGTCAAATAACTATGACACAGTAAAGTCCCAAAGAATATGAATCAGAATATGCAGTTTTCATGAAAATATTATGAATAGTTTTTTGTTTTTGTTTGTTTGTTTGTTTGTTTGTTTTTTTTTTTTTTTTTTTTTTTTTTTTTTTTTTTGTAAACTATGCTGAATACGAAATATGTAATAGACTAATAGTTAGCTTTAGTTTGAATAGAATCGTAATCCTGCCACCAAAGTATATATCAGCGTATGATCATGAGTTATTAATAAAAAAAAAAAACTAAGCTAGAAACCAAGTAGGGTATGGTCAGGTCAAGGTCACAAAGAAAATGATGTCATAAGTGAATAATATATATTATCAAAAAGTATCAATCTGTGAATTTTGGTCGTAAATATCTTCTTCAGTTTCTTGGAAAATGAGCTGATTGCGAAAAATGACAGATGGACAGTCAGACTGTCGGAAGGACGGCTGATAGATTTGATAAACACAAAATGCCTTGATTATATACAAGGTGGGGTATAAAAAGCATGGAATTAATTAACATTTCCTTTTTATATCGTATCAATTTTTAAACTCTCGAATATTGTTACTAGAAATAAAAGTGACTTACGTTGGTAAACCCAACTGAGTGCAAATAACTTTAGATTCATTCTCATCCCATCTGTAACTGAAACCAATTAGCATCCACTGATCCTGATGATACAATTGCAAAACTCCTGTATCCCTGATGAATCTTAGTGATTCTAAAATATATTAAGGAAGCTCTAAACACTAATGAAAAATGCTTTTTGGGCTTTAAGAAAAACATATCATATAAAGGTGCACATATTCAGTGTATCTAATTCATTTTCAACTTAGGGTGCCTGCTTTATTTCTGCAAAAAAAATGTTCAAAGACAATGAACTATTTGTGAACAGAAATCACTGTTGTTTACTTGCATCGGGAAAATTAATGGAAATAATGTATTTAATTACTTAATCTTGGTCTAACATAACATTAAGAATACTTTAATTCATAAGAAATTGTGTCATTAACTGTAGATACCCATTTATACTAGTTTTCTTCTAAGGGCAGATCACTCTACCTCAATAAAACTACCCTACAAATAGAACTCTTTAGTGTGCAGTGTTTAGAGCTTCCTTAAGAGTAATTTTTACATCATTTCTTTGTTTTCTTTGACTTTGTCTGTGTACATCTGATGATATGACATGATTTTATGCTAGATAATTATATTATTATTATATTTAAAATTAATTAAAATTTCCTTTACAAAAGACCAATATTTCGAAGTTATTTCAATTTTATGACTACAGCCCAGATTTTAATCTGAAAAAAAAAATCGAAACAGAATTGATTGAATTATTCTTAAATTTTATGGAATATATATATATATATATATATATATATATATATATATATATATATATATATATATATATATATATATATATATGTATGTATGTATGTATGTACGTATGTACGTATGTATGTATGGGTGGGTGGGTGTGTGTGTGTGTGTGAGGGTGGGTGAGGGTGTGTGTGTGAGTCAGATATTTATACATAAAAATATCATTTAAAATTAAACTTATTTAATATATAAAATGTCCGAAGAAATTGCCAAAGTAAATAGACTTGACACTATAAACGATACATGTTTACACAATAATATCAATGAAATATTGTTCTTTGGCCCCTGCTTTCCTCTGTAACTTTATGGAATGGAAAGATACTAAAAAGTTCCTTGCCACATGCGTCAAAGTGTTCGTTGCACGGAGTATCCCGAACGGATGAGTCAATTTTGGCACTTTCTTAATATATATATATATATATATATATATATATATATATATATATATATATATATATATATATATATATATATATATATAATCAAATGCTTGATTTAAAAACTCTTAGCTAATTGCATGAACTCACAAATTTACTTTCTGTACAATTGTACCCAATTCTTTAGATATGAACTTTAAGAATCTTTATTTTATTGATATGAAAATATGGCAGTTTCTACTTTAATTTAATGTTTGAAATTGGACAAAGAGTGACAACTGATTAATTGATCTGCAAACAGGACCATTTTATGCATAAAATGAATCTAGTACTTTACAGAATTTTTTTGTCATTTATACTCTTTAAAACATTTACAAAAAAAATTACCATAAAACAGATCAATAAATTATATATATATATATATATATATATATATATATATATATATATATATATATATATATATATATATTTATATATATATATATATATATATATATATATATATATATATATATATAGGGAAAAGAACTTGTGCAGAAATAGATTAAAGATATAGTGATCGTCGTCAACAATTATGATATGAAAGCCTTACTTTTTAATGGTTCTTTTTGAAGCAAAGTACACATCCTTTTGCTACATAATGTTTTAAGGGACAACCTACCGAAACAGCCCAAATTCCTCCCATAAAACCCGACTCTACAATTACAAACAGGTGTGGTTCCATGAAAGGAACAGTAGGAATACGTATTGTTGCAGTTGTGCTGATTTTTGATGCAATCACATGATGGTCCATAGAACCCAGTCTTGCACGTGCACTCTCCTGTCGTCTGGTTACATGAATCTGTGGTGTTGTTGTTACAATTACATAGGACACAATCGGAAGAAGTCGCATTGAAAAACATCATGCTAGGACAATCTGAAAGAGTGTAAATGGGAGGTAAGAAATATTATCGAATGTCTGTGATGAGTCATGTCGATAGATGATTTATTGAATATTTGGCTCAACTAGGATATATGGATAAGTAGAACCGGAAAATATTTTCATAGCCAAAGGGCTGAAGAATAAATTTGCAATGCTAAAGAATATGAGGAAATTTGGCGTAAGAACATTTTGGTAAAATTGTGGACATGTAGACAGGTTGAAAGGTCGACAGGATGACAAGTCGACGGGTTGACAGAATGTTTCGTGGACAGGTCGACAGGTAGACGAGTCGACAGGTTGACAGATTGTTTGCTTGACAGGTCTACATGTTTCAAGAAGAAAGGTCGACAGGTAGACGAGTTGACAGGTAGACGGTTTGACAGGTTGACAGTTCGACGGATTATTATCTCCAGTTGGTTTAAGCACTAACCCTTATCCCTCAGGTGGGTTTGAGGACTTACCCTTATCTTTCTGGTGGGTTCGAGGACTAAACCTATTCTTTCCGATGGGTTCTAGGTCTAACCCTTAACTCTCAGGAGATTTCGAGAATAAACCCTAATCCATCAGGTGTGTTAGAGGACTAACCCTAAACTCTGGTGGGATCGATCAATTGAGTGGTTTTACAAGACTTACCGTAATGTCTTGTGTTTGTTCGCGCATGACAAAGCTTATTAGTTCGAAAGGATGTTATGAGGGTAAAAAGAATATCGATAGGGGGTCAATTTTCGACCTGTCATCTTTTGTTTTGAGATATAAATGAAACCGAACGGGTATCAACTGTTAACGTTTTTGTTTTAAGTGAAAATAGTATCTCAATATGGTGTCAACTGTCGACCTGTCGACCTTTGTTGTGATGGATAAGATTTAGCAATGTGGTGTCGACCTGTCGACCATTATTTTGAAAGATAAGAGTTTAGGTGTCAACTGTCAACCTGTCGACCTTTGTGATGACAATACAGGTTAAGTGTCAAATTTTCCCATTCAGGGAAAAACTCTTCTTGTGGACTTTTTTTCTTGTGGACTATTTGACGTAATAAGGCAAAACACTCACTTTTTGCGTTATAAAAGGAACTATTTCTTTCCTTGTTTTAAATCTGAAAGATGTTAATCGATTTTACGGTTCAACTTTTCCGTATACCGTAGTTGAACCGTTTTATACCATTGAAAAGAGGTGGACAATTTGTACTTATATGAACGTCATTTATATATATATATATATATATATATATATATATATATATATATATATATATATATATATATATATATATATATATATATATATATATATATGACGTAACAGCGTCAAAAAGGACGTCAGAATCTCGAATGTTTCGCATACTGAAAAGTCGCGGTTTTTTTGTTTTTTATTTGTTTTTTGTTTTTGTCTACATGAGAACATCGAAAAAATGCTATCAAAGACTTCTTTGAAAAGATATTTCAAAGAAAATTTGCACGGAAGTAGAGTAAGACAATAAAAACGGTATGGTAAATCGGCAATTCCATATTTTATTTTATTTTTTTTTTTTTTTTTTGCTTGGTTAACAAGCACAGTAATGTTATCTTTGGCGTTCATAAAAGATTTTTATTTATATGATTTAGCTGGATTTTCGGTCTATTATATACCCATACGAAAATGTGTGGTTGACGGTCAACTAATCGTCAACTAGCAGTCAACTAGTCGTCAACTGATTACTCGAAAACAGTTGACCACTAGGAGGTGAATGCTTTTCTTAAAAGCTGTCAACTGTTTTGCATAAAATGGTCAGTTGACCGACAATTGACTGTTTTTCAGTGAGTTGACCACTAGTTGAATACTAATACTTTGAAAATTTAATGCGAGAAAAGAGTTGACCATAGTTGAACACTCCGACTTCGTGACATCTTGCAGTGTTGACTATAGTCGACCGCTCCGTGATAGAAAATCTCTCTGACTCTATTAATGTTGGGTTTGAAATGACATTATTATAGATCGGGCTTGCAGTTCCATAAATTGTACATCAATCTAGATTCAAATTAAATCAAGTTACGTGTGTCAGTGTGTGTCTTGTTAGAAAGAGGATAATTTTGAATTGAAACAATTGTTTTCATGAATGATTCAGCTTGTGCAATCCATGTTAGTATAAAATTTAAATGTTTTTCTTTCTTAATATATTTTTCTAAAAGATATTAGAAAGACATATTAATGTAGCTAGTATAACGTTAGGTGCCAACTATTGTATACTTGTTAAAGTACTTTTTAAAAAAAATCCGATAACATCATGTGTTTATTTTGGTTCTTGTGCTGTTGGTAAAAATATGCCATTGCTTTATATATACTTTATAGACTGAATCTACTTTTTCCTGACAGAAAATAAAGGAGGCACAGCATTTTGTGAGGGTGTGCCAGCGCAATTTATTTTTATGCATTTATATACATACATGCATATCATTTTAGTAGCCCCATCGTTTTGACTTTTCCTGTTAGAGACATTGCAGCTTTTCCATGCCATGCTTGTCTTAGATTTTCTAAATTCCCTCCATTTTTATGCCCCCGGATCGAAAGATCCCGGGGGTATATTGTTTTTGTCCTGTCTGCCTGTTTGTCTGTTTGTCTGTCTGTCTGTTGTTAACTTTAACCTTGTCCATAACTTTTGATTGGTTGGAGCTCTGACTTTCATATTTCACACGTGTATTTCTTGTGACAAGACCTTTCTTTGGGTACCATCATATTTGACCTTTTGATCTTGACCTTGGAGTTTGACCCACTTTTGCAAAATTTCATGAAACTTTAACCTTCGCCATAACTTCTGAACAGTTGGTGCTTGGGGTTTCAAACTTCACATGTGTATTCTTTGTGACAAGACCTTCCTTTGGATACCAACCACTTTGACCTTGACCTTGATGTTTGACTTTTATTTAAAAAACTTTAACCTTCGCCATAACTTTTGAACTTATGGAGGGTAATCGTGTTCAAAAATCCATACTTGTAAGTTTGTAAATCCAAACTTGTAAGTTTGTAAATCCAAACTTGTAATCGTATCAGTTTCATAGTATACATATGTAAGTAGGTAATTCGGACATCCTAGCATGTAGCTCCGAACATACGTGCATACAACTGTGTTGACTTTGAGTTTAGATCTATACTATATGAATGTGTGTATTTTTGATGTTGTAAACTTTGTTTTCCGGAATTTATATTTCCGCGCTCTGAATAAAACACAAAGACAATTGACAAGTCTACAAATGTAAAGTCTACATGTTTGTCGAATTTTGATAATGAGAACCTATGGAGGGTCATCAGTGCCACAATTATTTTTAATGGTCTTATTTTCTTTTTATTTTTCTAACTTTTTATTTTCCAAATTAAATTCTTCATTTTTTATTTCTTATTTTAATTTTTTACTTCTTGAAGCCGCGGATCTAGAAGGGGGTCCGGACCCACCCCACCCCACCCCCACCCCCTGAAATTTGCAGACCTATTAAATGTTTATACTTTCTCACCCGAACTAGGAGTAAGACAAGGTGATGTCTTAAGCCCAAATATATTCAAAATATTCTTAAATGATCTTTCAAATTTACTTAATAAAGACATTGTTATCTCAGTCTCACTTTTCAACAAGCAAATAGGAGCTTTATTATATGCAGATGATTTAGTATTATTATCTGACAACCAGCTATCTATGCAACAAAAACTTGATATGCTATACAAATATTGTAAAGAATGGTGTTTGGAAATCAATGTTAACAAAACAAAAATAATTATTTTCAACAGAAGTGGGCATTTAATAAAAGAAAAGTTTTCAATTAATGGTATTAATATAGAATGTGTTAAAACATATAAATACTTAGGTATAATACTCTCAAATTCTGGTTCTTTCAAGAGGCAAGGTCTCATCTGTATAACAAAGCTTTAAAGTCATCATTTAAAATATACAAAGATATAAAATCAACAGATCCACCCATTAAAACTTTACTTCATCTATTTGATCATATGATCAAACCTATAGCTACCTATGGGGCAGAAATATGGGGTGTATTGTCAACATCAATGTAAAGAAAAGATAAATGCCTATATGAAACATTTAAAGATTGCATGGGAGATTGAAAATCTTCATATGAAAGAACAAGGTTCACTTAGGGCCTTTTTAGGCCCTGTGAATTTCTGAAAAAGTGAAACTGCTTTGTTTTAGTTGACATTGCTTTAAATATCATTTAGACTATTGGTGATTGCGAATCTATCAAAAATGACGTAATTTTCTGGCTAGTAAATGCATTATGACGTCATGAATTGCGTCATTTTCCTCATATCCTGAATAATTCAACAAAACGGCCAATTTTTAAAGCAATTTTTCGATATTTCATATAGAGCGCAACCTCTGATCTAAAATATGTAATTATCAAATGATAGAACTGTTTCTGAGGATTACAAAACATGTTTTATTTTTTGGATCAAGAAGTGCGCTCATATTATTTTTCTTCTCTGAAAGCACTCAAATATACCTCTTTTGCTTAAATTTCAAGAACATTTCAATTCCATAAAGCCTGTTTTCCAATATCTGAACTTTCAGGAGAAAAATTTTACTAGGAAATGAAAGCACTAAGTCTCTGCTATATCTTGATGTTTGAAATGGAACATTGAGTGTTATTTTATAAATTGGTATATTTACAGGGCCATTTTATGCATAAAGTGAACCTAGCTCTTTGTAAATTTATCATTGGATCAGGGAAAAAAGTACTAATATTGCAGTTCTATCAGAGCTGGGTAGACAACCAATACTTTTTTCTATTATTATAGCAATTATCTCTTCCTGGCATAGACTTGAGAACATGCCCGAGAATTCTTTGTTATACAATGCATACAAAGAAAGCATGATCTTGGACAGTTGTAATATAAATAGTTGGTTTTCAAATGTAACATATTTATGTAAGAAAATGGGCATACTTTGGTCTAAATGTAAATCAATGAAACTAATAACTTTAAAGAAACAACTGAAAAAAATTATTAGACAGGATTTCCTTCAATACTGGTTTATAAAAAGAGAAGAGGGTTGTCTGTCGGGTAAACTTACAACATATTCTTTGTAAAAAGAAATTTTGAAATTGAAAAGTATTTATTTTAAAAAAAAAAGTTGAACAAAGAAAAATTATATGTAAATTTAGAATAAGTGCACATAATCTCAGAATTGAAAGTGGAAGATTTGAAAAAAATGTAAACACAGAAGGACAGCAAACCACCCTTGCAAGAAATGAAAGGATTTGTAGAATGTGCGACATGAATTGTGTGGAAGATGAGATTCACTCACTGATTGAATGTCCATTATATAAACATGATAGACATGAATTTTTTGAGAATATTGCTAAAAATAATTAAAATTTTTATAGTTTAACAAATAAAGAAATTTTTTTGTGGATTATGTCTAATGAGAATGATATATTGCTTATCAAGCTGGGTAATTTTTTAATCAATATTTCTAAAATAAGAAATAGTGAATTATATAATGTTAAAAAGAACCAAATAAATGCAAAAGAGTAATATTATTAAATTATTAATACTCTAGTACAAATATACATGTTACAAATTCTTTGTACGTTTGCTAATTATATATATATATATATATATATATATATATATATATATATATATATATATATATATATATATATATATATTATAAGCATTTATTATTGGTAATCCCCATCTGCTATAATCATCATCATCTTCTTTAGTTAGTTTCTTTTCTTTTCTTTTAATATCGACATGTTGCTGCTTACGTCTATCAATTTTGAATTTCTTCTTGTGTATATTATTCTTTACTTGTATGCCCTGAGGGGCCCTAAATTGGTATCAATAAATCTTATCTTATCTTATACTAAACGAACTAAATGGGACCTTGGAACCCCCCCCCCCCTTCGAAAATGCTGATTTGTGTTAAGTTGACGACTACCACCCCCCCCCCCCAACACACACACGCGCTCGCGCGAAATATGTTTTTCATGCTTAGGAAAGGAGTTTACTATTTTTTTTGCTTGTCAAGAAATTTCTGGGTTGGATTTTTTTGGACTGGGATGGACCCCCCTCCCCCACCCTGGATCCGTGCCTGTTCTTGTTTATATTTTCCAGTTTTATTTTATTTTATTTATTTTACTATGGCAATTTTGATTCCTTTCGTATTTTGATTCTTCTTAAAATTTCAATTATGTTTCACTTCACCTAATTTAATACTTAATTTTTTTGGCAATAACTATAAGCAAAATCGAAAGTTTGTTTAAGAAAGTAGAACTTACAGAGTTAAACTAAGAAATCCGAATAAATTTAAACGAAAAGGGGCGCTACGGCCTTTTCTGTACAGGTACACAGAGATCTTGGCGAACAGTCTAGCAACATGTACGAAACGTAGAAACATTTCCATGGAACATATTTTTTATTTTATTTTTAAAACCATATAATATCATTCTTGCGTGTTTTCTCTCGTTTTTAGGCCCGTAGGAAGCATTTTCATTGGGTGGGGGTGGAGCAGTGGGCACAAAGCAAAAATTTCTTGATAAGCCCCCCCCCCCCCCCCCCCCCAATGAAACATTCCTGTTGAGGGGGCACAACTATGAATTAGCCTTATTTCTTTTCTTATGTATTTACCGACAAAATTATTGAGGGGACACAATCAGAAATTGCCTTTTTTTATTGGTATAGTATATAGTGGCACCCTCACCCCACTTGCTATCTACGGACCTGGTTCGGGGCCAGATAACTTAGATGAGCTTACTTTTGATCCCAGTCTCTCTTTTCTACGTACTATTAATTCCTTTGGTAAATGTGAGCATGTGATCAAAAATTAGCCCGTCTTAGTTTTATTGCCCTGGTGCAAGATTTTTCAAATATGATAAATATGACCGTCATTTTTGATTGCCCGCTTATGGTACACAAATATCAGGTATCTTTCAATTGATATTGTCATCACATTATTTTTTTAAAGTAGGACAGAGAAATTTTTTTTCACTATCAAATCTCAGGTCCGAAGTAGGAGGGATCGAAAGGTTGGGCTCTCAACTTTTTTGTGTGGAGAATAATCTTTTGCAGCTGTTTTAATATGAAAATTCATTGATAGGCTGTATGCCCAACCACCCCCACCCCCACCCCCCTTATTTTGAAGTATCATTAAACTCTGGCAAATTCTTGCGTTGAAAAAAAGTTACTGAAAAGTTAAAGATATTCTAAACATCGCCTCCCACGAAGGAGGAGTTTGGGCAGTTTATTTTTTTTTTCATCGTCATTTTTTTCTGGAGCCCCCCCCCCCCCCCCCCCCGATAAACATTGATACGGATCTTCATCTACTGAGTGGTTGTTGTTTTTTTTAATATGGTATCATCATTGCAGTTACATTGGTTCTTAATAAACTGGGCCACTGATCACAGTAACCTATTGGTTGGGCGCTAGCTTCGTAGGCCATGGGAGGGTAAGAGTTCGCTTATCCTAAGTTCCTAGTGCCGGCCGGCAAAATGTAAGACGTTAAACATACGGTGTTGGTAATGACTATTCCTTCGGCATTGAAAGTCAAATTGAATAATTTTTCGGTTGAGACCTTAAAAACCGAAGCCCCTCTAGATCCGCGCAAGCCGTGAATAAGCGGGTAATGATTTATGTCAGATCGTCAAATAAAATAAAATTAAGAAGATAAAATAAATTTGGAACATATAAACAAAAAGTTAGAATTAAAATTAAATAACAAATTCAAATGAAACTAGTATTAATTGTAACGGGGACCGTTACAGATGTTCCCCAAACGCTCCCCAACTTCCTTTTGGTGTTTTATTCCCTGTAAGCTTCATTAAAGAAGGCAATCAAGATATAGGTTTTTTTTACGCATTACACGCGCGCGCACGGGCATGCATGTACAAAATGACCATGTCAACTTGTCTACACTTTTAATACATCTTTATATTCAAATTTCATCAAAAGATAAAAAAAAAAAATCGGCTATATGAAGTATATCTGTTATTTTACGCATTGCAAGCGCGCGCACGTGCATGCATGTCCATGATGACCGTGTCATCTTGTCTACATTATTAATATATCCTTATATTCTGAGTATCAAAGCATTTCATCAAAAGATATGAAAGTTTTGGCTATATCAAGTATATTGGTCATTCTACTCATTGCACGCGCACGCACGTGCATGCAAGTGCATGCATGTGTGCGCTGATCATGTCATCTTGTGTACACTTCTAATATATATTTATATTCTGAGTTTCAAAGAAATTCATCAAAAAAGTACAAGTTAAGTCTATATCATTTGTATTGGTTATTTCAATCATTGCGCATGCGCACACATGCATGCATGTGCATTCTGACATGTCATCTTGTCTACACTATTAATATATCATGATATCCTGAGTATCAAAGCATTTCATCAAAAGATATGAAAGTTATGGCTATATCAAGTATATTGGTCATTTTACTCATTGCACGCGCACGCACATGCATGCATGTGTGCGTGGATCAAGTCTTCTTGTGTACACTTCTAATATATATTTATATTCAGAGTTTCAAAGCAATTCATCAAAAAATGTACAAGTTAAGTCTATATCAATTGTATTGGTTATTTCAATCAATGCGCATGCGCGCACGTGCATGCATGCGCATTCTGACCATGTCATCTTGTCTACTCTATTAATATATCCTTATATTCTGAGTGTCAAAGTATTTCATCAAAAGATATGAAAGTTATGGCTATATCAAGTATATTGGTCATTCTACTCATTGCACGCGCACGCACGAGCATGCAAGTGCATGCATGTGTGCGCTGATCATGTCATCTTGTGTACACTTCTAATATATATTTATATTCTGAGTTTCAAAGAAATTCATCAAAAAAAGTACAAGTTAAGTCTATATCATTTGTATTGGTTATTTCAATCATTGCGCATGCGCACACATGCATGCATGTGCATTCTGACATGACATCTTGTCTACACTATTAATATATCATGATATCCTGAGTATCAAAGCATTTCATCAAAAGATATGAAAGTTATGGCTATATCAAGTATATTGGTCATTTTACTCATTGCACGCGCACGCACGTGCATGCATGTGTGCGTGGATCAAGTCTTCTTGTGTACACTTCTAATATATATTTATATTCTGAGTTTCAAAGCAATTCATCAAAAAATGTACAAGTTAAGTCTATATCAATTGTATTGGTTATTTCAATCAATGCGCATGCGCGCACGTGCATGCATGCGCATTCTGACCATGTCATCTTGTCTACACTATTAATATATCCTTATATTCTGAGTGTCAAAGTATTTCATCAAAAGATATGAAAGTTATGGCTATATCAAGTATATTGGTCATTTTACTCATTGCACGCGCACACACGTGCATGCACGTGCGCGCAAAATGACCTTCGTTCCGCAAATCTACATAACATTCCTATTAACCCTAAAAAGGTTTCACCTCAATCGGATGTGTAGTTTCGGAGATCACTCACGGACAAAAAAGTACCCAGGAAGAAAAATAATAATAACTAGATGAGATCTCGTTGCGAGCAACGAGTGGGTCTTCCGTCTGATTTTTGATAAGATGAGATAAAAATTTGACTGAGATTTTCGTTCAAATATAATGATATAAATAAATTGTTAAGACGAACAATTTTGCTTTAATAATGTTTATTTGTTATATATATATTGATCATAATAGATTAAAGACTTTCGGCCCTTCTTGGCCCCTAATGTGAGAGGTCAGCCCCTTTTTCTTGATATTATCTTAAAGCTCTCATGATTTTAAACACTTTTTGTTCAACAACTAGTCAGAAATTCTTTTTTGTTTTCGGGATATATGCAAAAGAAATATTAAGGACGGCCCTTCAAATCCTAAATGGAGACGTCTAGCAAAAATTGGAAGAGTGCATATTGTTCAGAATATTATTTTGATCGTCTTTTGTTCAATACTGTTTATCAAAATATTCTTCCTTTTCGAGACATATTGCGCCAAAGATTATGCAATCTGGCCCCCTAAAGACCCCTTACTGCGTAATATATGATATCAACATCATGTTATTTAGATAGTGTGAAGATGTACTATTTCGCTTCAGTAATATATTACAAAATATTGATCGTTAAAGAGTTAGTGTTCAAAGACTTTCGGCCCCTCTCAGCCCCTTATTTAATGGGTCAGACCCTTTTTCTTCATATCACCTTAAAGCTCTCATGATTTTGAACACTTTTTGTTCAACAACTACTCAGAAATTCTTTTTCGTTTCCGAGATATATCCAAAGGATATATTTAGGGGCCGGCCCTTCAACTCCTTAATGGGGACTTTAAGCAAAAATCGAAAGGTTACATATTGTTTAGAACATTATTTGGAACATCTTTTATTCAATATTGCTTATCAAAATATTTCCCACTTTTGAGATATAAAGCGTCAAAGATTTAGCATTCTGGCCCCTTATGGCCCCTAATTATGTAACATATGATGTGAATATCATAATATATAGTTGTAAATTGTTTAGATGAACATTTTTGCTTCAGTAATGCATTACAAAATATTGATCGTTAAAGAGTTAGTGTTCAAAGACTTTCGGCCCCTCTCAGCCCCTATTTTGAGGGTCCAGCCCCTTTTTCTTCATATCACTTTAAAGCTCTCATGATTTTGAACACTTTTTGTTCAACAACTTTTCAGAAATTCTTTTTCGTTTCCGAGATATATCCAAAGGAAGTATTTAGGGGCCGGCCCTTCAACTCCTTAATGGGGACGTTTAGCAAAAAATGAATGGTTGCATATTGTTTAGAACATTATTTGGAACATCTTTTATTCAATATTGCTTATCAAAATATTTCCCACTTTTGAGATATAAAGCGTCAAAGATTTAGCATTCTGGCCCCTTATGGCCCCTAATTATGTAACATATGATGTGAATATCATAATATATAGTTGTAAATTGTTAAGATGAACATTTTTGCTTCAGTAATGCATTACAAAATATTGATCGTTAAAGAGTTAGTGTTCAAAGACTTTCGGCCCCTCTCAGCCCCTATTTTGAGGGGCCAGCCCCTTTTTCTTAATATCACTTTAAAGCTCTCATAATTTTGAACACTTTTTGTTCAACAACTACTCAGAAATTCTTTTTCGTTTCTGAGATATTTGCAAAGGAAGTATTTAGGGGCCGGCCCTTCAACTCCTTAATGGGGACGTTTAGCAAATATTGAAAGGTTGCATATTGTTTAGAACATTATTTTGAACATCTTTTGTTCAATATTGCTTATCAAAATATTTCCCACTTTCGAGATATAAAGCGTCAAAGATTTAGCATTCTGGCCCCTTATGGCCCCTAATTATGTAACATATGAAATTTTTATTATAATATATAGTTGTAGATTGTTCAGATAAACATTTTGCTTCAGTGATGTATAACAAAATATTGATCGTTAAAGAGTTATGGATTTAAGACTTTTTGCCCATTTTGGCCACTAATGTGATGAGTCAGCCCTTTTTTTATTGATATCATATAAAAGATCTAGTAATTCTGCACAATTTCTGTTCAATGTGTTTTAAGAAAATATTCCTAGTTTTGAAGATATGATAAGAAATGTCTCGAAAATTCACTCCTGATTCATGTCCTAAATTTTGACCCCTACCGAGCTTCCATACTAGGCACTTCCAGAAAATTTGAAAACTGAGGTGCACAACTAGAACATGTCCTCTGTTATCACTGAAAATTTCAGCACTCTATCTTTTGTCGTTTTTGAGTTTTTGTGTAGACAAAATGGTCACTAAAAATTCGATTAAAGGGCGATAACTTCCGACCGGAAGTGAATTTCCAAAAAATAAAAAAAATGAATAAGGTTTAGATCATGATACATCATCTCTGAAAATTGCAAGTGAATCCATCCAACCATCTCTGAGAAATCGTCTGCACAAAATTTGGACAGAAAAAAATAATAATAATAATAACTAGATGCGATCTCGTTGCGAGCAACGAGTGGGTCTTCCGTCCGATTTTTGATAAGATGAGATACGAATTTGACTGAGATTTTCCTTCATAAATATATAAATAGTGAAAACGAACAATTTCCTTCAGTTATGTTTTTGATCATTATGGCACCTAAAAACGCCACATTTGATGAAGATTTTAAAATATTAATAGTAGCAGATCGTGAAGATGAACATTACTGTAAAAGGGTTATAGATGAAAGAGCCCCTAATTCGAGGGGTCAGCCCATTTTTCTTGATATCACATGAAAGGTCTTGTAATTCTGAAGACTTTTTGTTCAACAAGTACTCAGAAGTTTTGTTTCGTTTTCGAGATATGTAGACTTGAAATATTTAGGGGCCGTCCCTTTAAGTCCTTATAGGGGCAGTTTAGGAAAAACTCAAAGGATGTACATTATTTAAAACATCATTCTAAACAACTTTTGTTCAATATTGCTTTTCAAAATGTTTCCCCTTTTGGAGATATAATGCATCAAAAATTTAACATTCTGGCCCCTAATTACGTAATATCTGATGAAAATTTTAAGATATATAGTTGCAGATTGTGAAGATGAACATTTTTGCTTCAATAATTAATATCAAAATATTTAACGTTAAAGAGTTATAGATGAAAGACTTTTGGCCCCTCTGAGCCCCTAATTTGAGGGGTCAGCCCCTTTTTCTTGACATCACATGAAAGGTCTTGTAATTCTGAAGACTTTTAGTTCAACAATTGTTCAGAAGTTTCGTTTCTTTTTCGAGATATGTAGACTTGAAAATTTTAGGGGCCGTCCCTTTAAGTCCTTATAGGGGCTGTTTAGGAAAAACTAAAGGGATGCACATTGTTGAGAACATCATTTTAAGCAACTTTTGTTCAATAATGCTTTTCAAAATATTTCCCCTTTTCGAGATATAAAGCGTCAAAGATTAAGCATTCTGGCCCCTTCTGGCCCCTAATTACGTAATATTTGATGAAATATTAACATATATGGTTGCAGATTGTGAAGATGAACATTTTTGCTTCAATAATTATTATCAAATTATTTAACGTTAAAGAGTTATAGGTGAAAGACTTTTGGCCCCTCTGAGCCCCTAATTTGAGGGGTCAGCCCCTTTTTCTTGATATCACATGAAAGGTCTTGTAATTCTGAAGACTTTCTGTTCAACAACTGTTCAGAAGTTTCTTTTCGTTTTCAAGATATGTAGACTTGAAATATTAAGGGGCCGCCCCTTTAAGTCCTTATAGGGGCTGTTTAGGAAAAATCAAAAGGATGCACATTGTTGAGAACATCATTCTGAACAACTTTTGTTCAATAATGCTTTTCAAAATGTTTCCCCTTTTGGAGATATAAATCGTCAAAGATTAAGCATTCTGGCCCCTTATGGCCCTTAATTACGTAATATTTAATGAAAATTTTAAAATATATGGTTGCAGATTGTAAGGATGAACATTTTTGCTTCAATAATGTATACAAAAATATTGCTTGTTTAAGAGTTATTGATTAAAGACTTTTGGCCCCTTTCGGCCCCTCATATGATGAGTCAGCCCTTTTTTCTTGATATCATGTCAAAGATCTTGTCATTTTGCAAAAAAATTGTTCAATATGTTTTAACAAAATAATTATACTTTAAAAGATATGATACAAAATGTCTCAAAAATTCACTCATGATTCGTGTCCTAAATTTCGACCCCTACCGAGCTTCCATACTAGGCATTTCCGGAAAATATCCAAACCCAGGTGCAAAATGGCAACATGTCCTCTATCATCACTGAAAATTTCAGCACTCTAGCTTAAGCCGTTTTTGAGTTCCATCGCAGACAAGGAGGTCCTCTGAATTTTAATAAAAGGGCGATAACTCTCGACCGGAAGTAAATATCCCTTAACGGACTCGCCGGAATTAACTTCAGATGTCAACGCATCTACCTTGAAAATTTGAATGAAATCGAACGAGCCATCTCGGAGAAATCCTCTGCACAAATTTTGTAAGGAGAAAAAAGAATAATAATAATAATAATAATAATAACTAGAGCAAAGCTCGTTGCAAAGCAACGAGTGGGTCTTCCTTCTTAGCTTGTAAGTTGACGTCGTAATAAAAGGATAAATATTTGTTTACTTTCCACCTAAAGGTTACATGTTTCTGTTTAGACTGTCAACTTCGCTAACATTCTCTTTCTTCTTTGACCAAAATATCAAGAGACCTCATCTCCTGAACTCTGAATCTGGAGTGAGCATGAGGATATACAATTCAACTGTACTCTCTCCAACAGTACTCCTGAAATTGTATCCAAAATACTAATACTCCCAGACCCTCATTTCTTGAACTTTGACTTTTGATTTTTAATTTTTAGACTTTTCTATTCATCTAACATCTCTGATGCAATCATGTTAGTAACACGTGTCATACTACAGAATCATCAGTGTTTTGCTACATCACTGTCATAATAATTGCTTGACAAAACATTTACACAGCATAACTACATAGTAAGTAATCCAAATGTGTTACTGATTGAGGATATCCATTCTTTGACAATCAGTAAGTAGAAAAATACTCTTACAAGAAATGCACAGGGATGATTTCAGTAAGACACGGTGTCACTTGTGGAAAATTTTAACATAACGTTTTTTAGCCTTTAACTTAAAAGTTAAACTTCATTATCTCAAAAACCGATATCTAAATACATGTACCATTTATATGGTGAAGTGAGTTGGTACTCCCAACCCCTTATTCTTTAAGTTTTTTACCCTGCATGGTTATCTGGAGTC
Source organism: Saccostrea echinata (assembly GCF_033153115.1). Classification (NCBI taxonomy): domain Eukaryota; kingdom Metazoa; phylum Mollusca; class Bivalvia; order Ostreida; family Ostreidae; genus Saccostrea; species Saccostrea echinata. Next base: position 4,858,540 of record NW_026889813.1, on the reverse strand, counting down.
ATTGGATATCTTGATGTTTAATCTTGGTCCAGTTGAAATTGAGAAAAAATGGTTTTACTGTACTTCTTGGGTTCATTTATTCAAATGTTTTACAAGGGGGAAAAAGACACATGTATTTAATTTTTGTAACATGTTAAAATAATCTTTTACATGTACATGTATATTACACATATATTCAAGTAAATTTTTTTAATAAGAATTCATTAAAAATATTTGAATCCATTGAAGTTGATTGCAGTAGATATAATGTGAATTATGAGCCTAAGACACAACAAGCAAATTTAAAGAATAGTGGTCTCATTCTGTCATTTGTCAACTAAAAAAGTTTGATGATAATAGGCCTGAAACTGTTCAAAATATGCCTCTAAATCATTTTGAAAAAGAATGGCTGCAAAATTTAAAAAGTAGGTAACCATGAACTACTTTTGAGTCAACATGATACGAGGTCCTTAGATGCATCAACTGACAAGATTTGATGATCCTAGTCCTTATAGTAAGCAAAATATCAACATTTTAATAAATGTAATTTTTGGTCAACTTTGAAGTGACCTTGAGACCAAACCCTTTGTCCCGATGCCCTGTGCAAATTTTAATCTACAATATATCCTCATCCTTTTGTGAAAGTTTGGTGATAATCTGCCCAGTGGTTCTTGAGAAGACGATTTTTTAGCAACCAGTACTTTTGGTTTTATTTACCTAATTATCTCACCTTGTTTAAGGGTCACAACCCTAAGTTTACTATAAACGGGAGCCCTTGGGCCATGGATACACTGTGACAAATTTGACAATAATTGGCCAAGGGGTTCTTGAGTTATGGCCCATATTCTATCAACGCTCACCTGAGTTACTTTGGCCCTGCTGTTCTTCACCAGACCCTCCCTCCCTTGTAATACTTATTGCGGCCCCACCCTACCCCCGGGGGCCATGATTTGAAAAATTAGAATCTACACTATCCCAGGATGATTCCACATATGTTTCAGTTTTTCTGGCCCAGTGGTTCTTGAGAAGGAGATTTTTGAGATTTTGCCTATATATTTTAAACTTTGATTCCCTATTGTGGCCCCGCCCTACCCCCGGGGGCCATGATTTGAAGAATTTAGAATCTACACTACCCCAGGATGCTTCCACATAAGATTCAGCTTTTCTGGCCCAGTGGTTCTTGAGAAGAAGATTTTTAAAGATTTTGCCTATATATTTCAATGTAAAACTTTGATTCCTATTGTGGCCCCGCCCACCCCTGGGGGCCATGATTTGAAGAATTTAGAATCTACACTACCCCAGGATGCTTCCACATAACTTTCAGCTTTTCTGGCCCTGTGGTTCTTGAGAAGATTTTTTAATGACCCCACCCTATTTTTGTCTTCTCTTGATTATCTCCCCTTGTAAAGGGGGTTGGTCCTTCATTTTAACAAACTCCCCTTCACCCAAGGATGCTGTGTACCAACTTTGTTTAAATTTGGCTCAGTGGTTCTTGAGAAGAAGATGAAAATATGAAAAAATTACAGACGGATGGACAGACAGCTACACAGATGGACAGACGACGGACAACTGGTGATCAGAAAAGCTCACTTAAGCTTTCAGCTCAGGTGAGCTAAAAAGTTTACGTACACCACACAAATGGCCATAGCATTAGCTCTTTGAGCCTTTGGCTCACAAGAGCTAAAAAGATAAAAAAGAATTATGTATCTTAGAGTTATCTATTTGTAATCAAAGCTATATTAAAATCAGACCAATTTCTTGAAATAAAAAATTGCACTGTTGTAGTGCAAAAAAATTAATGATATTTTACATGTTGCTACAATATTCAAAGAGGGCATGTTGCAAAATTTTGAATTAAATTAGAGGGGTTATGACTGTTTCTTCGCTAATTATAGATGATCAATGCGAAAACACAAAGTTGAAAATTGCAATGTCATTGAAAGTCTTGGAGAACACCGAGCTATTAAAAAATTATTTCTTCAGACAGGTCATTTTTCAAAGTGCACAGTAAATTTTCCTTAAATCAATGTGTCCGCAAACTTTTCTAACAATCCTCGTTCATGTACATGCCCTTAGCACTGAAGTCATTTGAAATATGCACATATGTCAACATTTGTTGTTGTATATGCCAAAATAGCAGTTCTCTCTAAATTTTTTTGTAAAAATACATATATTACAAGTTCTTAATGTATTAAGGCCTGATGTGTCCATAATCCTAGATGGAAGGACTTTTATCCTTGTGTGACTGTTTAAATTTCACTATGCTGCTTATTCTTCGTCATCTCCAAACAGATGCTCTTCTGGCAAATATGGTCATGCTTGGTATCAAATTTCAGTTATCAGATGGCAGTCACACCTATCCAAAAGAAATTGAAATTTCTCATTTAAAATAAAAAAAAACTGTACAACTTATAAATGATAAATAGCGATGTTAATTTTACTCGGACAGCTAAGTTGCACAGTCAGAGGCTTTAGTCAAATGAAAGTCGAATACTCATTGAAATTTAAATTAATTTTTCATGTCATTTTCCTTTTTGTCTTTAAGAGACTGCTAGCCTGTACAATATTTAAGCTACGTTATAACCATTATACAACAAATTATTGAATCATTAACATTTTTGTAGTAATAAATATATGTATCAAATGTATTTGATTTCAAATATAATTTTTACTGCCAGTGTTTTTTTTTACAGTACTTTGGGATTGGGGGCTGGGGCCCTCAGAATTGGGAATTTCAGCATCAATTAGGCTAAATTGGGAATCTCCCAGAAAGCCCAATCACTTAAAAATCAATTGTCAAAAAGCTTTGTTTTTGTCTTTGTATTACTTTAACAAACAATTGTTATATCTAACCAAGACTATTCTTGGTATGGATTATCTAATTACCTACTTGCATCAAGAACAATAGTGGTATGAATTATCTAATTATGAAGAAATCCAACTTGGCTGAGGTGGCAGAGGATAGTTTTTTTTAATGCCAAACATGTGCCGAGAGGGTACACATATACATGCGATCCATAAAAACATGTACATGGGGACAGTTTTCCAGGGGCTAATTAATTACACTTCATATGCCCTTTGGCTCACAAATTATGTCAACAAATTACATGTAATATGCTAGTAGAGTGCACATGTACCAAAAATGCACCTGGGGTCTCCCCAAATTTTGGCTTGTTTTTCCAAGATTTGGGCCTCAGTCGCACCCATACAACCCACCCCCAGGCCCGAGCGAGCAGGATAAAACACCCAGTAGTCTGTAAATCAATGCATGCCCTAATGAAAATTCACCAATTGATATGGGGCCATTCATCTTCCCTCTGAGATACACACCTTCTTCTAAGGCCTACTGCTTTTCAGCTGAATTTCCTCTGCAACTGACCACGTGTCTTAGGTTCGCATTTACAACTCTGTATATGATAAGCCTCATAGTGACACCTACATGTTGCACATCATTTATTTCAGCAAGCACTTTGCTACACTGCAAATGTGTCCCATAATTATTCTAATCATTTTTCTACATAAAATATCACATCAAACAGGGGATATCTCAATTTTTTAAGAAATTTGACCGGGTCTTTAGTACGAAACTATCCCCTGCCACCTTTAACTTTCAAAGTTTGCTTTTTAATTAAAATAACTTTCCATATTTAGAAAGTGCAATCAATTCTGAGTAAAAATATACTAAATATGTCTTATTTCAATGAAAAATAAAAATGTTAGAGGCAAATAAGTGACCCCACCAATTGTCGGTCAACCACCTTAACCCCATATTCTTTGTGTTACTTCAAAAATGACCAACTCCTACAATCCAAAAGAATCTATTTCTTATCAAAACAGTGTTTAATGGTAACTTTGATCAATTTCAAATGCAGCTACATATAAAAAAATTCAATAAGAATTGCATGCCTTCATAAAATGTACTCACATGAAACACATACTCTCCTATTTTTGATGTTTTGAGAAATCCCATTTTACCTCTTAATTGCTTGAATTTATACATCTATAGCTTGTTTCCAAAAAGAAAACCTAATCTATTTTTCAGGATATTTATTGTAATATACAAAAACCCCTCTTGCATCAAAGGTTCAAGAAGAAGTGTCCTGAAAATTGCAGTTATCTACCCTACCCCTCCAACCATTACCTGATTCTATAGAAAATATACTGTGGAAATCTGATTTTACTGACTGTCCTTTTTCTGAGTATATTTCCATTCAATTTCAATGTACCTGAGTGATCAAATACATGCATTTGATTCCCCTGAATAATTAAAGTGATCATCCTGTCCTTACTTGGCATTTGTGAGTAAATTTCAGGTGTTAAGTAGAATCCAATAATTACATGAAAATGTACATATTTCTGATATTTTGTTCATTAAATATGCAAAAAGACCATCTGTTTTGTTATAATTTAAAGAAAAATATATAATCTATATGAAAATAATGAAAAGTTTAAGTTCTATCACATTATAGAAGACAAATGAGGGGGAAAATGAAGGGGAGGGGGGTATTATTTTTTATGTAATTATCAATAGTAAGATGGGTCTAATTTGAAAAAAAATTAAAGCACAGCAATTCTTTGAATAAATGTGGTTCTGTGAACTGATATTTTTTGCATACTGACTCATTCTTTTCTCAAAATGATGATATTTAGTGAAAATACATGTAAAAAAGAGTAAGTTTATAATTTGTAATTTCAGTGATATGGCAATAACTGAGCCCCTTTAATTTTAATTAATACTAAGTGATTGCATCAAAATTTGATAAAATATATGTGACAGTGCCCAAACTATTATTTTCAAACAAATTTTTCTCAGACAAAAATTGCCTTACTCTGTTAAGATTTGTTATGCTGATGCTTCAAACTCTGAGAAAATGTGTACTGGGAAAGGTTTACCCCCCTTGTGTTTAGGTCTCTCTACCTAAATGAATAAGAGTCAAATAAAAGAAATATGGTGAGTTTTGAAAATGGCATACATCAATAAACTTATTTAGAGAAGAATTTATGATGGCCGATATCAGACTGTCTAAAATAAAATACACGGCCTATAATTTTGTCTTTTGTACATGTACATTTCTTACATGTACAAAAATATAAAAAGTTACAATTTCGCAAAAAGACAAAATGTACATATACATTTCTTTAAATTTGTACATGTACAGACAAAAAAATCTGTAGCAGGTGCATTTAGGCAACATCCATCAGCCACGCCATTCAAAATTTAGAGGACCCGACACAGTGCTGCGATTATTTTATTTCCTTTTTTATATTGACTGTATTAATTGTTATGTGACAACAATGTGTTTCGGCGGTTTGATATCGTAATGGTGTATTAAAAATATATATCACGGTTCCGCCTTCATCAGGGATCAAACCGTAATTTCTATATGGCAAAATAGCTTTTGTCAGCAAATTACCAATACTTTTATGTATAGCATATGCAATCATTAATTTTGTTTGAAAGATTTATTTGCGTGTTTCATCTTTTAAAACCAATGACCAGTATTTTGATAATTTGGATTTCAGACCTTTGATTCTTGGGTCATACTTTGTTATTGGAACATTCGGTATTTCCTTTGTTTTCTTGGTTTTATGTAGCGTTATGACTCTGTTTAAAGCCAAGGATTCATTAATAATTGGGTCAGTCTCAGTTACCTCCTATTCTCTGTTTGAAGGTGTGATCTGAACTCAAGAAGTTCTTTTATATACTGCTATAGATTTTTTTGTCTGTACATGTGCAATTTTAAAGAATTGTACATGTACATTTTGTCTTTAAGCAAAATTGTAACTTTTTATATTTTTGTACATGTACAAATTTCAAGAAATGTACATGTACAAAAGACAAAATTATAGGCCGTGTAATTTTATTTCAAACAGACTGATATCGGCCATCGTAAGAATTAGACTAGATTACATATTTCTGAAAATTGGTGTTTTCTTGAAGGTGGCAGAGGATAGTTTTTTTTAAATGCCAAACATGTGCCGAGGGGGTACACACATACATGCGATCCATAAAAACATGTACATGGGGACAGTTTTCCAGGGGCTAATTAATTACACTTCATATGCCCATGGCTCACAAATTATGTCAACAAATTACATGTAATTTGCCTAGTAGAGTGCACATGTACTAAAAATACACCTGGGGTCTCCCCAAATTTTGGCTTGTTTTTCCAAGATTTGGGCCTCAGTCGTACCCATACAACCCACCCCCAGGCCCGAGCGAGCAGGATAAAACACCCAGTAGTCTGTAAATCAATGCATGCCCTAATGAAAATTCACCAATTGATATGGGGCCATTCATCTTCCCTCTGAGATACACACCTTCTTCTATGGCCTACAGCTTTTCAGTGAATTTCCTCTGCAACTGACCATGTGTCTTAGGTTCGCATTTACAACTCTGTATATAAGCGTCATAGTGACACCTACATGTTGCACATCATTTATTTCAGCAAGCACTCTACTACACTGCAAATGTGTCCCATAATTATTCTAATCATTTTTCTACATAAAATATCACATCAAACAGGGGATATCTCAATTTTTTAAGAAATTTGACCGGGTCTTTAGTACGAAACTATCCCCTGCCACCTGAACAACAAAACCTGCTTGAAAAACATGCAATAAACAAACTAAATTTGATCACATATTTTGTAAGTTTTTCTTTGGGAAAACTTCCATTACATTTTGGGAAAATACAGGCATATTTTCAATTGGGACTGGGGCCGAATTTCGGCCCCAAGTCGGCTCTAAAAAAATCACTGACTGCACATTTTATCTATATACAGAACATCAAATGCTCGTATTTATCCTTTCTTTTCCTGCTGCTAGTACATGTACCCGTTTTTGATTTCTTACCTGAAGCCATTTGAATGTGTCTTGTCATTGACCCGTGATTGTTGAACAATTAAAGTGTAACTCATAAAAACAAAAATTTTAATTATGAGATTTTTTGCATTCAATCAATACAATTTAAAAATGATTGATATTAATATCAGAAAGAAACACCTTTGAATTATGCTCATAACCATTCCCCAATTTACATGTATTTATAAAGTTTTATTATTCTTCATTAATTGGTAGTTGCATTATATGAGATCTGAGATCTTACGAAATTGCAGGTTGAAACTTTACAATTTGGATCCGACATCTTTTAAAGTATGCCAATGCATGTTTGTCGAACAACAAAATTCCTTTGAACAATTAACAAAGACTGGTTAAGCCTTTCCCTGAGTTTGAACACTGATACGTTAATAAATGAACTGAGCAGATCCAATTTTTTTTTACATTGAATTTAAGAGTAGCAAATTTTAAACGAACAACCGACTTAACAAATTTTAGTCGATAGTCAATATGATTGAATGATAGTCGAGGACTCGAATATTAATTCATTGACACCCCTAATGAAACCATCAAACAGAGTTCAAAGATTACTGTCACATTTTCCGTGTATTATTTGTAAAAAGTACTCTATTAAATAGATGTTTACATGCAGTCAATTTTGAGGATGTAATTACAAAATATAATATAAATAGGGATTAGTTAGTTTTTTTTTCATGATTTCACAAAGGAAATGCACATAACTTATACATGTAAAAAATTTATTAGGTATGGCAGTGGTCAACTGAGTAACCATCTAATCAGTCAGAAATATAGTAACCGGTTTAGTATGGGATGACGGGTTATGATTTTCATAACCGGTTAGTCGGTATTTTTTGTATAATATGTACTTTTTAAATAATATACCAGTATACATATTTTTTTTTAAAAAAATTACCACTTAGATCATGTAGATAGCATGTGTAAAACTAGTCTCATTCAAGCAGATGCTCAACTGTCTCCATAAACTCCTGCTCATTGGAGTTTACGGAGACAGACAAGCATCTGCTTGAACGAGATTAGTTTAAAACTGAAAAGTTGCTATCGACTTATTAAATTATTCACAATATACAGCCACTGTGAAAACAAATCCCCATTATTTTGTCATTACAGTAAAACATGCTTATAAGTGCCAGGGACAAATAATTTTGATTCATTATAAATGTATTCATTTTTCAGTTTAGTTTTCAGTATGTTTTAAAACCACAGGGAATGAAAATCACTTCACTATATGTTTCAATTCCTTATTTAAGTCTGTTCGCAGTAAGCGTGTTTTACTGTATAACCCAAATACCACTCTAAGTTTACATACCCCAATCATAAAAAATTCTATTTTCTAATTTCAAGAACTAATTTTTTACTAAACAATGTTTTACATGGTAATTAATCTAGTTCATTATCTGTAATGGTAGCCTAGTTGTAGGGCATTCATTTTGTAATCAGGAGGCCTGGGCTTGATTCTCATTTGCTGTGTCAAACCTAAGACATAAACATACAGGTAATGAAGGTTCCTTCACCAAGCGCCCAGCATTAGAATGAAAGTCAAAGGTTTTTCAGATGAGACCTTAAAAACCTCACAGTAGATGTTGGGACAATAAAGAACCCTCACTGCTCAATGGGCCTTAGTGCCAAGTATTAAGGTTTATGTTTGAAGCCCTTCACCAGTATGTGGTTATGTCTCTATACGAGAGAAAAATTCTCAAGTAAGATGTAAAACAACACACAATCAATCAAAGTGTCAGTAAGAAGCTGATCCTTACGTCGCAGGTTCGAATCCCACAGCTGGATGTGGAGATAGGTTCCTCGGATGAAACCGTATGAACCGAGGTTCTGTGTCACAGAAGGTGCTGGCACGAAAAAGATCCCTCACTTCCCAAAGGCCATATTAGTGTCAAGTACAGGTCTATATTTGCAGGCCTCCACCAGCAAGTGGTGGCATAATAATATGACTAAAAAAAAATTGAAGGGGCAATAAACAAAACACAAATCAATCCTGCAGTCTTATCACAGAAATAATTCAAACTTTTATGTATAAATATATTTCCAAATTTCTTTTGCAATTTAACTGAGTGACATTTTTGAGATTTTCCAATAATAATACACATTTACTAACTGGGTTCGAGGGCAACATGTGTTTTGTCGGACCCAAGAACCAAACTGTTTGCCTGAGGCCATTAGGCCGAAGGGAAACAGTTTGGTTCAAGGGGTCAGCAAATTGCATTTTACCCCGAGAACATGGTCAATAAATGTTTTGTTATATCTTTTACTTTCTTTTTTTGTTTGACATACATGTATTTTGTAGTGGCTTCCATACATGTGACAGAACTGAAAAACCACAACTGGAGATTTGAAATTTTTCAGCTGGAGTTTGGGTCTCAAAGCTGGAGATTTTTTATCGACATTTTTTTCAAATCGCTAAAGACCATCCAACCCCCTAAATTCAGGAAAAAATACCTTCTCCCAGTTTATTACTTTACAAATTTTATTTTATTAAGTTGTTGTCTAGTTTTAAGAAAAATATGATAAAGTTTTTATTCAAATGAAATGAAATTCAGTATTCAAAATAAATTGGTGAAATTACATGCTCTCATGCATTTAAATATAAGGAAAAGCAATGGGGATTTGACAATGTCATGTCAGGGCTAACAGACAGAGACTGAACCATAAAATAGATAACATACTTCAGTGTTTGTTCGTACATTTATACATTTGCTGGCATATACATGTAAACATCAGTGCTGTAAGCAGCTGTTAAATTTTAGATAAGAAAAATTCTAACCTTCATTTCCATGGTCCACGCCAATCATATATTAAAATGTCACCGTGAACTCTTTCATCACTCGCTACATTTATCACAGAAAACTCCGACACAAGACTGTTCATCGCTGTTAATGTGATCGTCAGAATTTCCTCGTAAACAATTTGCACAAGAATATATATATATCCCTTTAAAACTAATGCTCCCTGTACGCAACCAAGGATTTTATGTGCTTCGTAGATGTGGATAAAACGTGCATTTCTACATACGGCTCGTACGTTAAGAAAATGTACAACTGTCAACTTCACATATTTTCTGTAATTCCGACTTGCATGGCTACTTCCGGGGACGTACTAAAGACTTGATATACTAAAGAACCTGATATTCGACCTGATGATTTTTCAAAAAATAAAATAATCAGATTGAGTGTTATACATGATTTATTTTTTAAAAATTATTGATTATGAAGCATTATGCTATACTAAACTACACTTTTTTAAAATATTTGCCAACATAGCATCAGATCAAATCACGTTTTCCGTATATCGGGTCTTTAGTGTCTTCTTCCCACAATGCCGCTCGTGATTGTTTACATCTAGGTTACAAACAAGAGGCCCCGATTAGGACTCTTTCTATACGGATGCATTTGTAAATGTTGATTTACCTTTACTTGTGTAAATAACTTGCATTTATAAACGATTTAGATAACAGAAAACAGAGAAATCGAATCAAAACAATTTATTTAAAACACAACAACTATCTAAAACCGTACAAGCATGTGTTACGATGCCCTAAAAGGCGTGGCTGGTTTGTAGACAACTTGTTCCTGTACGATTCTCGAATAATTATTATATAAAATAGAATAAAATATAGCACGGAGCTTGTTTCTCTTTATACCACATGACAAGATTTAATATGTTAGAAATTATGTCATTCAAACTTTTTCATAATGTTTTAATATTTTTAGCTATCCAAAAAATACTTTTATGACCTGCTGTCCCCTGAATATAGGGGCCAGCCCCTTTTTCTTGATGTTATCTGAAAGCTCTCGTTATTACACGCAACTTTCATTCTATATCTCTTACCAAATTTTTATCAGTTTAAAAGTTATTAAACAAAAAGCAGCAAAATTTCATGGAAAAATAATTCCTAAAACTTGCCGTCACATAGCTTCCAAACTGAAAATAATTAGCCTACAATTTTAATGTTCTGCGCATCTGCAATGTATTAGTTACAAGTTCTCCAGTTTTCATGCAAATATCATGTGTCGTTATTGAGAATTCTACTGGACAAGAGACCCTCCAAATATTGATTAAAGGGCAATAACTCATGAACGGAGGTATATATCAAAAATTTGAAAAAACCGTTTTTAGGCAATAATACATTGTATCTACCCTGAAAGTTTCATAGCAATCGGACAAAAGGTCTCCGAGAAATCGCCTGCTGAAAATCGGCGGGAAAAAAAAAATAAAATAATAATAAGAAACAGTAGAATAACAGTAGGGTCTTCCGAAGGAAGCTCGGAAGACCCTAACTAGATGAGATCTCGTTGCGAGCAACGAGTAGGTCTTCCGTCCGATTTTTCGATAAGATGAGATATGATTTTGACTATGATCTTTGTTAAAAGATAATAATATATAGACTTCCCTAATTAGATGTCATTCTTTTGATTTATATAAAATTATCAAAGAGCTATAGATGACAGGCTTCTGGCCCCTCACAGCCCCTAATTTGAGGGGTCAGCCCCTTTTTCTTGATATCAAATGAAAGGTCTTGTGATTTTGAAGACTTTTTGTTCAACAACTATTCAGAGATTTCTTTTCGTTGAGGAGATATGCTGAATGGAAATATTTAAGGGCCATCCCTAAAAGTCCTAAATGGGGCCGTTTGACAAAAATTGAAAGGGTGCATATTGTTTAGAACATTATTCTGACCATCTTTTGTTTAATATTGCTTATCAAAATATTCCACCTTTTCGAGATATAAAGCGTCAAAGATGTAGCATTCTGGCCCCTTGTGACCCCTTATGCGTAACATATGATCAGAATCTTATCATATATTGTTGTAAATCGTTAAGATAAGCATGTTTGCTTCAGTAATGTATTACAAATTATTGATCGTTAAAGAGTTATAGATGAAAGACTTTTGGCCCCTCTGGGCCCCTAATTTGAGGAGTCAGCCCCTTTTTCTTCATATCAAATAAAAGGTCTTGTGATTTTGAAGAATTTTTGTTCAACAATTATTCAGATATTTCTTTTCGTTGTGGAGATATGCTGAATTGAAATATTTAGGGGCTGCCCCTCCAAGTCCTTATTGGGGCCGTTTGACAAAAATTGAAAAGGTGCATATTGTTAAGAACATAATTCTGACTATCTTTGGTCTGTATTGCTTATCAAAATATTCCCCCTTTAAGAGATATAAAGCGTCAAAGATTCAGCATTCTGGCCCCTTTTGACCCCTTGTTACGTAACGTATGATCAGTATCTTATCATAAATTGTTGTAAATCGTTAAGATAAGCATGTTTGCTTCAGTAATGTACTACAAATTAGTGATCGTTAAAGAGTTAAAGATGAAAGACTTTTGGCCCCTCTGAGCCCCTAATTTGAGGGGTCAGCCCCTTTTTCTTGATATCAAATGAAAGGTCTTGTGATTTTGAAGACTTTTTGTTCAACAACTATTCAGAAATTTATTTTCGTTTTCGAGATATGCTGAATTATAATATTTAGGGGCCAGCCCTTCAAGTCCTTAATGGGGTCGTTTTGGAAAAATTGAAAGGTTGTATGTTGTTTAGAACATTATTCTGAACATCTTTTGTTCAATATTGCTTTTCAAAATATTCCCCCTTTTTGAGATATAAAGCATCAAAGAATTAGCATTCTGGCCCCTTTTGGCCCCTTATTACGTAACATATGATCAAAGTTTTAAAACATATAGTTGCAAATCGATAAGATAAATATTTTTGCTTCAGTAATTTATAACAAAATATTGATCGTTCAAAAGTTATACATGAAAGACTTTTGGGCCCCCTGAGCCCCTAATTTAAGGGATCAGCCCTTTTTTCTTGATATCAATTGAAAGGTCTTGTGATTTTGAAGATTTTTTGTTCAACAACTATTCAGAAATCTATTTTCGTTTTCGAGATATGCTGAATTGAAATATTTAGGGGCCAGCCCTTCGAGTCCTTAATGGGGCCGTTTTGCAAAAATTGAAACGTTGCATATTGTTAAGAACATTATTCTGAACATCTTTTGTTCAATATTGCTTTTCAAAATATTCCCCCTTTTTGAGATATAAAGCATCAAAGATTTAGCATTCTGGCCCCTTTTGACCCCTTATTACGTAACATATGATCAAAATTTTAAAACATATAGTTGCAAATCGATAAGATAAACATTTTTGCTTCAGTAATTTATAACAAAATATTGATCGTTCAAGAGTTATACATTAAAGACTTTTGGCCCCTCTGAGCCCCTAATTTGAGGGATCAGCCATTTTTGTTTGATATCAAATGAAAGGTCTTATCATTTTACACATCTTTTGTTATACATGTTTTAACAAAATATTTACAGGTAAAAAGATATAAAAGAAAACGTGTCAAATTTTGTGAGATGTTTGTGAGCCTATTTTTCGAGCCCAGGCGAGCTTCAACGCCATTTGAGCTGGAAAGATATAGATGCCCAATTGCACATCTACAATCTTTCCTCTATCTTCACTGAAAATCTTAACTCAATAGCTTTAGTCGTTTAGGAGGAGATTCCAGGACAAGCCGACCCTCTGAAAATCAGAAAATCGTCAATATCTCACGACCGGAAGTGACGTCATCAAAAAACAAAAAAACCTATCAAGATCAATTGAATATCTTTTACATCTGAAAGTTTGGTGTAAATCGGCCCAGCCGTTTCTGAGAAATCGCGTGCACAAAATCGGTTGGAAGAAAAATAATAATAATAATAATAATAATAATAGGGAAAAAGAAACCGAACGAAAACAATAAGGTCTTCCGTTGGAGACGGAAGACCTTAATAAAGGTAAAAAAGAAACCTAAGAATAATAGAAGGGTCTTCCGCTGAAGACGGAAGACCCTAATAAAAGTGAAAAAGAAACAATAGAATAATAGAAGGGTCTTCCGTTGGAGACGGAAGACCCTAATAATAATAACTAGTATTAATTGTAACGGGGACCGTTACAGATGTTCCCCAAACGCTCCCCAACTTCCTTTTGGTGTCTTATTCCCTGTAAGCTTCATTAAATAAGGCAATCAAGTATATTGTTTTTTTTTACGCATTACACGCGTGCGCACTGGCATGCATGTACAAAATGACCATGTCAACTTGTCTACACTTTCAATACATTTTTATATTCAAATTTCATCAAAAGATAAAAAAAATTCGGCTATATTAAGTATATCTGTCATTTAACGCTTTGCAAGCGCGCGCACGTGCATGCATATCCAAGTTGACCGTGTAATCTTATCTATACTATTAGTATATATCTACATATTTTGAGTTCAAAGCATTTCATAAGTATAAAAGTTACAGCTATATCAAGTATATTGGTCATTTTAGCATTGCATGCGTGCGCACGTGCATGCATGTGCATGTTGACAATGTCGTCTTTTCTACATTAATAATATGTCTATATATTCTGAGTATCAAAGCATTACATCAAAAAATGTAAAAGTTATGGTTATAGCAAGTATATTGGTAATTTTACTCATTCCACGCGTACGCACGTGCATGCATGTGTGCGCTGACCATGTCATCTTGTCTACACTTCTAATATATCTTTATATTCTGAGTTTCAATGCAATTCATCAAAAAATGTACAAGTTAAGTCTATATCGATTGTATTGGTTATTTCAATCATTGAGCACGCGAGCACGTGCATGCATGTGCATTCTGACCATGTCATCTTGTCTTCACTATTAATATATCCTTATATTCTGAGTATTAAAGTATTTCATCAAAAGATATGGAAATTTTGGCTATATCAAGTATATTGGTCATTCTACTCATTGCACGCGCACGCACGTGCATGCAAGTGCATGCATGTGTGCGCTGATCATGTCATGTTGTGTGCACTTCTAATATATATTTATAATCTGAGAATCAAAGCAATTCATAAAAAAATGTACAAGTTAAGTCTATATCATTTTTATTGGTTATTTCAATCAATGCGCATGCGCACACGTGCAGGCATGTGCATTCTTACCATGTCATCTTGTCTACACTTTTAATATATCCTGATATCCTGAGTATCAAAGCATTTCATCAAAAAATATGAAAGTTATGGCTATATCAAGTATATCTGTCCTTTTACTCATTGCACGCGCGCGCACGTGCACGCACGTGCATGCATGTGTGCACTGATCAAGTTTTCTTGTCTTCTCTTCTAATATATATTAATATTCTGAGTATCAAAGCATTTCATCAAAAAATATAAAAGTTACAGCTATATCAATTAAATTGGTCATTTTACGTATTGCACGCGCACGCACGTGCATGCGCGCGCGCGCAAAATGACCCTCGTTCCGCAAATCTACATAACATTCCTATTAACCCTAAAAAGGTTTCACCTCAATCGGATGTGTAGTTTCGGAGATCACTCACGGACAAAAAAGTACCCAGGAAGAAAAATAATAATAACTAGAAACTCATTGCGAGCAATGAGAGGTCTTCCGTCCGATTCTGAAAAAAAAGAAAACTCAAGCTGAAAAGTGATAAAAGAAATTCAGACACTCATGAGATTTAACCCTGGTCGTCAGCCTGAAAATCCAACGTGCTAACCATTAACCATTCCCTTTTTTGCATCACTTCCTGTCACGATCGGAAGTAACGGCGATACAAGATTTTGTCACGATTCAAATAAACTGATGACTGACTATCAGTCCTGAAAGTTTTAGACTTCAGTCGTTTACTGTTTCCGAGCAATAGAACGGAAGTTGACGATTATTTCCGGTGGAATCTTACATAATTTAAAACAGCGAAAGAGATGCAATAAAGTGATGCAAGTTTTAGTTTAAAAAAGAAAGAAGAGAAATAATATGAGCACATCCTCTGATCTAAAAAAATAAAACAGGTTTTGTAATCCTCAGAAATAGTTCTATCATTTAATTGTTGCATATTTAAGATCAGAGGTTACGTCCTAAATTAAATATCGAAAAATAGCTTTAAAAGTTGGCTGTTTTGTAGAAATTTTCAGGATACGAGGAAAATGACGCATTTCATGACGTCTTAATGCATAGGCTAGCCAGAAAATTACATCATTTTTGATAGATACGCAGTCATCAAAGGTCTAAATGATATTTAATGCATTGTCAACTAAAACCAAGCAGTTTCAGTTTTTCTGAAATTCACAGGGCCAAAAAAGGTCCTAAGAGAACCTTGTTCTTTAATATTGAAACCACTACACTAGCGCAATGTACCAGCCATCATCGATGTTTACCTTGCACTCATTCCCTGAAGTAACGAGTGTCAGGCAGGTTAATTTTGTTTTCTTATAGTGCCGAATTATAGGATGAAAACTAGCCAGCTAAATTTTGTGCAAGTGCTAGTAGATTTACATGGGATTTGTTACTTGATTTTTAACAATAACTGATAGCAGAGAAAATAATCTGTTACTGATAAAAACTAAAAAAAAAACTATTATGTTTACTTCCTTTATTCTTCATGCATTCAGCTTTCTATTCTATGCAATTCCAAATACAGACATGTCCATGTAATCTTTTTCTGTACTTCTACACTACTGCATCAGACCATTTGTGAAAGGCGGGTCAAGATACATTATTTCGCGCCAAACGTCACGAGTAAATCTTCGCACCTTTTCTTTGAAATGTGTCTTCAATTGAATAAGTGTAGTGATAGCTTCAATGAAATTTAAAAAGAAAATATGTTGCTATAGCCTGATTTTCGAGCCTAAGAATGTTTATTTATCACACTGTACATATAACATATCGTATACGGGCAAGTAACATAAAGGCAGCGCTAAGTTTTCTTACACATTTTATATTCCTCTTAACCCCCAAAGTGGACTATTCCATTTAGTAAAACATTAATGAAAAGTCTTGAATGTTTTGCAACAAAACACGTCTCGCCATATGACGCTCAAGGAATCTGATACCTATTATGTTCGGTAACTTGCATCTATAAAGGAATATAACCCTACTAAAATCAAAGAAAAATATTGAAAAACGTAAAAGTTGAAAAAATGGACTTTTTTAATTCGCTTCCGGTAGCGACCGGAAGTACTCACGACGCACGAAAAGGCAAACCCGCATATCTAGAAGTCATGTTCTATGGTCTCCAACAATTCTCCAATTCATATCTTTAGCCGTTCTTTAGATCTCGCGCGGATAAAATTTCATTTCAAAATCAGAAAATGTCCATAACTTGGAACCGGAAACGAATTTTTCCAAAATTCTTTCAAATGTAACAATGGCATTTTATAGCGCATTATCCCTGAAAGTATGATGGAAAACCATTGAATACTTCTTGAGATATTGCGTGCACAAGATTTGTGTAAAAAATCTATTTTTAAAATGTATTCTGGTAGACAATTTAAAAAACAAATTATATATTAAGCATTACAATAAAAGTCTCTATTAACCCTATTAAAATCGAAGAAAAATATTGAAAAACGTAAAAGTTGAAAAAATTGACTTTTTAAATTCGCTTCCGGTAGCGACCGGAAGTACTCACGACGCACGAAAAGACAAACCCGCATATCTAGAAGTCATGTTCTATGCTCTCCAACAAGTCTCCAGTTCATATCTTTAGCCGTTCTTTAGATCTCGCGCGGATAAAATGTCATTTCAAAATCAGAAAAATGTCCATAACTTGGAACCGGAAACGAATTTCTCCAAAACTCTTTCAAATGTAACAATGGCATTTCATAGCGCATTATCCCTGAAAGTTTGATGAAAAACCACTGAATAGTTCTCGAGATATTGCGTGCACAAAATTTGTCTAAAAAATAAGAATAATAATAATAATAATAATAATAATAACTAGAAACTCATTGCGAGCAATGAGAGGTCTTCCGTCCAATTCTGAAAATAAAAGCAAATATTCACTCTGAAAAAGTGATAAAAGAAATTCAGCGTGAAAATCCAAGAAAGCTAACCATTAACCATTCACTTTTCTGCATCACTTCCTGTCACGACCGGAAGTAACGGCGATACAAGATTTTCTCACGATTCAAATAAACTAATGACTGACTATCAGACCTGAAAGTTTTAGACTTCAGTCGTTTACTGTTGCCAAGCAATATTGTGAGAACAAATTCTAATTTTGAGGACAGGTAATCACTCGACAGGAAGTGAATTTTATAAAAATCTCTGCAAACTTTTTCAATCAAAAAGATGAAAACATACATAAAACTCCTAAAAGACTCTCTATTAACCCTGTAAATCCCAAAGAAAAATACTGAAAAACAAAACAGTTTGCAAATTTAACATTTTTGAATTCACTTCCGTTTGCGACCGGAAGTAAGAACGACGAAAATTAATTGTCGATCAATATATCTACATTTGATGCTCTATCACCTCAGCAAGTTTCATATTCATATCTTTAGCCATTCTCTGATGATACTGTATACTTTCTTTTATTCTTTATGTATTCAACTTTTTATTTCATGTAATTCCATATACCTGCATGTCCATGTAATCTTTTTCTGCACTTCTATATACTTCTGCATCAGACCATTTGTCTACTACGAAAGGTTGATCACGATACATTATTTCGCGCGAAACGTCACGGGTAAATATTCGAGCATATCCTTCGGAATGTATTTTCTATTGAATGGTGATGGCTTCAATGAAATTTCAAAATGTATGTTCTTATAACCTGAATATCGAACTTGAGAAAGTATATTTATCATATTGTACTTATTATATATCGTATGGATAAGTAACACTGAAGCAGTAATTTAGGTAAGATTTTCTACAAGTTTTATTTTCCTGTTTACCCCCAAAGTTGACTATCCCGATTAGTTACACATTCATGGGAAGACTGGAATGTTTCGCCCAAAAACATGTCTCGTCCTGCGACGGTCAGGGAATCTGATACCATTTATGTTCAATAACAACATCTTTTAGAAAAAATATATTTAAATCATTTTCATTAAACAATCTTTAAAAAAATGGTTTTCTTATTTCTGTCTTTTCTGTTCATTTAATATGACACAAGCCTGCATGGGGAAAAAACAATGGCCACGTAATAATTACTATATATTGATTGCTTTAGTCAGGCAAGTTTCTTGAAAAGCTTTTACTTATAAGCATGGTTTAGGATCAGTTTTTCCGTGGTGTAAAACAAAAGGTTGTAGTTATTGTATTTCCACTTGTAGCCATGTCGTTTTTCTACTTTGAGATACAAACAAGAAAAATTATAGTAGACGTTTGAGGAAACCCCGGATTAAAACTCTATTGCGAAACAGAATTGCAACGTAATTGTGATGTGACAATCCAACATTTCCTTCACATTTCTTTGATCCTTATGGTACTTTCATTCAAACAAACGCTCGGCTGACTCCGTAAATTCTGACCTACTTATCGGAGTTTACAGAGACAGCTTCAAATTTAGAAATGCGAATATCCAGAGTTTGGATTGATCAATTCTAAAATAAATTATATATAAAGCATTTTCAGAAGAGCTTCTATTAACCTTATTAAAATAAAAGAAAAATATAGAAAAACAAAAAAGTTTAAAAATACGACTTTTTTAAATTCGCATCCGGTAACGAGCGGAAGTACTGACGACGCACAAAAAGGTGATTCCCCTCATCTATAAGACATAACCTATCATCTCTAACAAGTCTCCAGTTCATATCTTAAACCATTTTTGAAAAAAAGGGGGGACAAAATTTCATTTTAAAATCAGAAAACTGTCAATAACTTGGCACCAGAAGCGAGTTTTCCAAATTTTCCTTCTGATGAACAAAGTTCATTTAACGACGCATAATTCCTGAAAGTTTCATTTAAAACCACTGAATAGTTTTCGAGAAATCGCCTGCACAAAATTTTGGGGGAAAAAATAATAATAATAATAATAACTAGAAACTCATTGCGAGCAATGAGAGGTCTTCCGTTCGATTCTGAAAATAAAAACGAAAATTCAAGCTGAAAAAGTGATAAAAGAAATTCAGACACTGGAGATTTAACCCTGATCGTCATTGTGAAAATCCAATGTGATTTCTTTGATCACTTCCTGTGACAAGCGGAAGTGACGACTGGCTCGTTTAACCCAAATGGTTTCGCCTACTCTTCAAGGTCTATTACTCATAAAAGTTTGGTCTTTTAATATTTTACCTGCTTTTAAGATCTCGCTCAAGAAAATTTCTCATTTTGAGGACAGAAAAACACGCGACCGGAAGTGAATTTTCGGAAGCTATTTAAGGTTACACTAGACATTTGCACTCTGAATAACATATTCAAAATTCATTTTAAATACTTCATCTATAAAGAATATTTATGGGAAAGTAAAATATTCAAATTATTTAGTTTTTCTCTTATAACCGGAAGTTGTCGTTTTTGTTTCCGGTGGGACCAGCATCTTTCGAATCTGCGAAAAAGATACAATAAAGTGATGTAATTTTGAATTAGAAAAAGAAAAGTTGAAATTTTCGATTTCTTTGATCACTTCCTGTGACGACCGGAAGAGACGGCTGACGCTCTGAACTCGAATGGTTTTGTCTACATCTTAAGGTCTGTTGCTCATATAAGTTTGGTGTCTTAATCTCTTACCGTGTTTGAGATCTTGCTCAGACAACTTACAATGTGATATTCTTTGCATGTAAAATTATATTTATATATGCTCGTAGTAAAGACACCTAAAATATTACATGGGTCTTTCAAAATGCAAGGATATTTAAGATTTCTTTTAAAAAATGAGAATAGCGCAGAATTCACAAAGAAGAAAACACTCAATATCGTTTCTAAAGATGAAAACATAAATTAAAACTAAGAAATGAGAGATTGATTGATTGATTGTATGTTGTTTTACGTCCCATTCGAGAATTTTTCACTCATATGGAGACGTCACCATACACCGGTGAAGGGCTTCAAATTTTGACCTTTACTCGGCACTCAGGGCCATTGAGCAGTGAGGGATCTTTATCGTGCCAACGCCTGCCGTGACACGGGACCTCGGTTTTTAAGGTCTCATCCGAAGGACCCGCAACTTTCACTTCAAAGTGGCGAGCGCATGGCGAAGGCACAGTTGCTACCTATTTTTTATCGACTTAGGTCTGTTGCGGCCGAGATTCGAACTCACGACCTTCCGATCACGGAGCAAGCGCTCTACCATCTAAGCTACCGTGAAAGGTAAAATGAGAAAGAAAATTCAGACATAATTCGGAATAAACCCAGATCGCTTGCTTTGAAATTCAATATGGAAACTACTACACCAGCGCAATTTTACCATTCATCATCGATTTTTACTTTGTATCAATGCTTGAAGTAACAAGCGTCAAGGAGGATAAAACTTTTTATAGAATGCGAACTAGCTAGCCAAATTTTGTGCAAGCAGATTAACATCGGAATTCGTTAATTGAGTTTAATAAACAATAACTGTCAGCAGAATAAATAAACTATTACTGATGAACTGATGATACTGTTTACTTCTTTTATTCCTTATACATATATATTCAACTTTTTATTCCATGCAATTCCATATACATGTATTTCATGTCCATGTTATCTTTATCTGCTCTTCTGTATCAGACCATTTGTCTATATGAAAAGGGAGGGGTGTTATAATACATTATTTCGCGCCAAACGTCACTAGCAAATCTTCGCGCTTTTCTTTAAAATGTTTGTTCCATTGAATGGTTTCCATCATCATATATAATATTCTATGTACCGTACAAATTACTAATTTTATTGCATTTGGAGGTCACAGTATTTATGTTTTCAAAGACCTATTATCCATTTCCAAAATCAGCCAAATCCAATAATTCCTGTACATTTCATCGGTCCTTATGCTTGTTTCGTTCAACAAGACGTTCGGCTGTCTCCGTAAACTACGACCAGCTCGTCGGAGTATACGGAGACGGCCGCCATTTTGACCCCGCTTCAAATTTTAAAATGCAAATATCTAGAGTTTGAATTTATCAAATTTAAAACAAACTATATATTAAGTATTTTTGGAAGTGTTTCTATTAACCATAATAATATCAAAGAAAAATAATGAAAAACAAAAAAGTTGAAAAAATCCATTTGTGAAATTCGCTTCCGGTGGTGACCGGAAGCATCGACGACACACAAAAAATTGGTCAGAACATCTACAAGTCATGCTCTATCATCTTTGACATGTCTCACGTTCATATCTTTAGCCGTTCTAGAGGAGATAGAAAGACAAAAATCCAATTCAAAATCAGAAAATTGGCCATTACTTGGAACCGAAAGAGATTTTTCGAATTTTCTCCTCAAATGCACAAAGATCATAATAATGTCCATTATCCCTGAAAAAATCACTGAAAACCACTGAATAGTTTTTGAGAAAACGCGTGCACAAAATATGGGAGGAAAAATAAGAATAACAATAATAATAATAAGAAACAGTAGAATCACTATAAGGTCTTCCGTGAAAACGGAAGACCTTAATAATAAGAAACAGTAGAATCACTATAAGGTCTTCCGTGAAGACGGAAGACCTTAATAATAAGAAACAGTAGAATCACTATAAGGTCTTCCGTGAAGACGGAAGACCTTAATAATAATAATAAGAAACAGAGTAAAAACAATATGTTCCCAAACTTCGTTTGGGGAACATAAATATTAATATAAAATTGGAAGTTAGAATAAAAAACAAGAAATAAAATCTACATAATTTTTTTCAGTTGGAAAAAGAAGTTAGAATAAAAAAAGGGAAAAATGTGGCACTGATGCCCCTCCATAGTTTCTCATAATCAAAATTCGACAATCATGTAGACTTTACATTTGTAGACTTGTCAATTGTCTTTGTGTTTTATTCAGAGCGCGGAAACATGAATTCCGGAAAACAAAGTTTACAACATCAAAAATACACACATTCATAGTATAAACTCAAAGTCAACACAGTTGTATGTTCGGACTACATGCTAGGATGTCGGAATTACCTACTTACATATGTAGACTATGAAACTGATACGATTACAAGTTTGGATTTACAAACTTTCAAGTTTCACTGTTTGGATTTACAAACTTACAAGTCTGGATTTTTGAACACGATTACCCTCCATATTGAACAGTTGCAGCTAGGTCTTTCAAATTTCACAGGTGTATTCCTCGAGACAAGACCTTTCTTTGGGTATCAACATTTTTTATCTTTTGGCCTGGATTTTGACTGGCATTTGAGAAACTTTAACCTTCGCCATAAGCTGCCATAAGGGGGCATCAGTGTTTCACAAACACATCTTGTTTATAAATGTAACATACACTATCGATTAGAGTATTCAACAATGGTCAACTGCAAAGAAAATATAGGAGTATTCAACTAATGGTCAACTGCAAAGAAAATAGAGGAGCGTACAACTAATGTTCAACTGCAAAGAAAATAGAGGCGTACTTAACTAATGGTCAACTGCAAAGAAAATAAAGGAGCGTTCAACTAATGGTCAACTGCAAAGAAAATAGAGGAGTATTTAACTAATGGTCAATTGTAAAGAATATATAGGAGCATTCAACAATTGTCCACTCTATACAAATGAGTTGAACGCTCCCTCATTTGCAACGCTAAAATTCAACTAATGGTCAATTGACGGTCAATTGATCGTCAACGAACCGTCAACTGAATATCCGATTGAATTCTAATAGTATTTTTTCGTATGGGATATAGCTCTCCACTTTATTAAACAAAACATATTCTGTATAAAACTGAAGTGTAATAATGCAGTTTTCCACAAATGTATCTTGAGTATCAGAACCTTTTCCGCTTACGAATAAGACGTTCAAAAGTATTCCCCTGGACACGTTTCTGTGCGTATTTTTTCATTTTATTTCAACTTCGGCAATCCAAAACTCACTATTGCTTTTGACTTTCGACTCAAAAAAATAAATCTGAGTTTCATTACCATGTACAATTTTATCTATTTTTCATGATTTAAAATTTTCGAACATATCGAGTTACGGTGGGGATAGAACTACACTGCGCCATTTTGGTTTTTACGAGAAAATATGGGGCATCCTTAGCTTAACCTCTCTTGAGGGTTAATCGTTCCCGCAAAATTGGTTAAAACACCTGACGAATTAGTGCCAGCAAATTTTGTAACACCGTCCACTATTCTCCTGTGATTGTTAATTTTGTGTTTTTCTCACAGCATCGTCTTTTTACCTAATATTTTGCGCGAGATTCGTTAATAACATGTTATGTTTGACACACTCTTAAACCACCTCAGAACTAAAGGAGCTCCTGAATATGACCTCCATATGATAGACTGTAGTCTATGTAACCATTCTTCTAACTGGTAATTGTGTCCGTTAGCGAGCATCCAAGTAATGGACAAAATTTGACTTGAAATTTTAATTTACTGAAATTGTGTCTATTGTTACGTCATTTTTATGGTCAGTATGCTAGACATTCAAGATTCCTGACGTCACTTTCAGAGTTATTACGTAATAAAAATTACAACGTGACGTCACAATACGTGTATATTTTTGTGATTTGTCCAATGATACCAAACTCAGTAATTACAATTAAACGATTAATATTTTATCAAACAGTTCTCAGAACTTTTCAAATGTCCCTCGTATTTGGATTAAAAATATATTCATTTATACAGTTGTATTATAATGTTTTTGTTAAGAAAAAATATACCGGTGCTGTAGAGTAGGATTTCCCCCATATATACGTCCTCTCCTGGAATCTGTCCTCCAGTGTAGGATTCCCATCTGGTGGAAATCTCACACTAGAAAAAAAATCCCTTTCTTTCCTTCCTAGGAATTCCACTATCTTATGAAAGCTTTGTATAAATATTTAAATGGGGGAAATTGGCTCTAGGAAAAATAGCACACCATAGCTATTTAACAGAGTAGGATTTCACCCTCCCCTCTCCAAGAAAAATTGAATCTTGTTCGGGAATTATCCCGAGAAATCCCACTCAGAATATTTTTTCTCAATTTGGAAATTCGCATCTATAGTCTATTTTCCGGGAGGATACTACTCTAGAGTCAATTTTCTGCGGGGAAGGCGGTTTCGAGGGGAAACATACTCTACAAGACCGGTTCTATCATTAATTATCATAGAAAACAAGAAGCCCACGAGCCACAACATTCACCCGAGCACTTTGGCTAGGAAAAAGCAGAAATCCCTTCAGATTTCAAAAGTTTAAATCATAAGTGGTCCCAACCTACACTAACTGAGCATACATCTTTGCCTTATCAAGGCCTAAGAAGAGTTTTAACTTTTTTATCCTATAAGTTATATCTTCTATTGTCGCCCCTCCCCAACTCCAATGGTTATGATTTGAACAAACTTGAATCTACACTACCCAAGCATGGATGCTTCTGTATTAATATGAATAAGCATGGATTTTTTGTTCTTTAGTAGAATATTTTTAATGATCTTTCCATATATTCCAATGCATAACTTTGATCCACTGTTGTGTCCCCTCCCTTTCTCCGGGGTCATAATTTGAAGAATTGTTAATCTACACCGGAGGATGCTTCTATATAAATATGACTAATCATGGCTTTGCTGTTCTATTCCTATGTAAAACTTTGATCGCCCATTTTGGCCCTATCCTACCCCTAAGGGTCATGCTTTGAACAAATTTGAATCTCAAGTCCTGAAGATGCTTTCATATAAACATGATCAATCATGTCTTTGTTGTTCTTGAGAAGAAGATTTTTAAAGATGTTTTATGTGTTCCTATAAGAGAAATTTGATCACCTAATCTAGCGTCATCCTTGCCCTTTGGTCATGATTGAACAAATTTAAATCTATACTACCTGAGGGTGTTTCCCATAAGTTTCATCCTTCATGGCCCAGTGGTTCTTGATAACAAGATTTTTAAACGATGCCATTAATTTTTCTCTTATTTGTGTATATTTTGTGTGAATAGCAAATTCGTGTACAATCACAAAAATAAGTTGTCTTTAATGAAGGATTTTTAATGGGATCTTCGAAGGCACTCTTACCGCTTAAACATGTAGCTGTTTCAGCGAGTGACTGAGGTGAAAAATAATCGTAAATGTCATCATCTTCTATGGCACACTTGGTATAATTCAGACTCAGGCGTGAATACTCGTCTCTCATACACATAGAATCTACGAACTGTGTATCAAGTGGAACTGGATATGAAGATAGTTTATTGTAAAACCTAAAAATAAAATAAACATTGTCAAAGGACAAGATAGGCTAAGTCCCCCTGTTGCCCCTGATTTCTGGTGTCTCCAGGAACGATGCAATAGTTCACCATTACTAACCTGTTGTCATTCCTCTTACAAAATGAGTATTGATTCTAAGTTATGGGGTACACAAAGGTCACAGGAAGGTCACAGAATATGTCAAGTCCCAAATTTTCTCATTTTTATGCAAATTTTCATCAATTTTATAGCACATTTTGTTTCAGAAAACACAGAGCACAAGCTTGCCTATCTACTAAATTTATATATTTTATGCACTAGTATCAGATGCTTATTGTGTATAAAAATCTCAGACAGGCAAGCTTGTGCACTATGTTTGCCAAAGTGAAAAGTATCTCATTTGACAAAGTTCCATCAGAATTGAGGAAATTCGGAAAAATGTCCAACTTTGGCACCCTCTTGTGGCCTCCCTGCACTCTTTGAATCACAATTATTGTTGATTTTAAAACAAACAACATTTTAAGTTATCAACTTTAAATTATCACAATTTTAACTGTGTTTTGATTTTTACATCAAATAAGGGGCCAAAGTCGGCTGTTACCATACCTTGTCCTTTAATAATTTTCATTTAACATACTAGTAATGATAAGAAAAAATACTTGAATCTTTTAACGCATTGCACAGAATAATCTAAATTGTTACAGATGAGTGATTGATTTTCAAATAAAGTGTTTTGTACAAAATTAAGGTTGAAAGTGGCGTTAAAAATATTGTAGTTGTCTATTTTCTTTTTTTTTTTAAACGTATACTCTAAATTGGTAAAAACCTTCTCATGCCCCTGACTTCTTTGACACATTATGACAATCTACATGTTTTCTTTAGAAAAGGATTTTCAATGAAATTTCTATATATTATATTGTAATATTTGTGACCCTATCCATACCCTGTTAGACAAAGATTGGAACATCTTAAATTTACATAACTTCAACCATGTTGTTCAGGCTTCCACAATTTGCAGCTCACAGTCCAACAACTGAACTTGATTCTTTGCATAACCAAGACATGTGCACTTATATCTGATACTCAGTGACATATCATGTAATTTTTAATTTATTAGGAGGTGTACAACATGAACTGATTTTGCATTTACCTCCACCTAGAAAATCCACCTAGAAAATTCACAATACGATACTTGAAAGATTATTTTGTAAATATTAGATGTCAATCTATAAACAAAATCCTTTAAATTTTTTCCACAGTACAATATGCTAGATTTACTAGATTACTCCTAGATTAATAAATTAGCTAACTTCAAACCCACTATATAATTTAAACATGTAATGAATGTATAAGCATATGAACTTGTTTTCGTATCAGAGATTATCAACAGATGTTGACAACTGTAATTTATACAGAATTTCCAACAACTGATACATGTGTAAAATATTCGAATACAGTTTGCGAAAAAATGTGACATTATGACAGTTGTAACACAATGACAGTATAAATTTAAATATTAAATTTATTAATTATGATTGTGAAATAATATTCACTTTATTTTCATAAATGTATTTATGTTATATTCTTATGAACATTATGTTTATGATCTGTTGATACTTAAGTGCGCTTTCATCCTAAGACACTAATTGGTAATGGACACTACTACCGTATACTAATTATCTACTACACGCTGAGAGGGTCAGGAATAGAAACTAATGTGTACTTCTAATTAATCGGACAATGTGCAAGAATGCGCTGACCACTCTACTGACCAGCATCTGGTAACGATATGATATCTCCTACGCATCTAGTGGGCTGGACATAGATCACACATGATCCTCTCCGATATGGAAATGACAATAACATGCTAATTAAAACTACCCTAAGAACGCTATGGTGGGAGGAACAATGAAGATGAGCTAAATATTCATTAAGATGTGATCTGATTCCTGTTTCCAAATATGTGACACTCGTTTGTACCCTCTAGTATAAAACCTGGTGCTCACTTGGTATCAGCAGCCTTTCAACATCCTGGCTCCGGAAGCCTTTTACCATCCTTGGCTCCGAGACCTTTGCAGAACTCTTGTTGTTTAGAGAGACTTAGAGTACCTTTTGGACTTTGATATAAACCTTTAATTGTTTGTTTACTTACCATTTTGGATTGAAATAATAAAGCAGTTATTTAAACTTTACCAGTCTTCTTAATCACGAGTAGTGTCACACAGTGACATATCAAAAGTTGTTCTTGAATTTATTTTTATATGTTTGTAGAATTCATACTTTTAAAAAATGTTTTTTTTATGTTTATTTTGTAGATTTTAGTCGATGTAATTGGATTATATTTCCTATTTTACAATGATTTTTTTCTTCATTTTTGCAAATTCTTTACATATTTAATTTTGTCATTTTTTAAAAAGTCAAATTTGGTTGTGTGTGTGTGAGAAATTTTAAAAATAGTATCTCAAGCTATTAAAAAATTAAATTAAATCTGAAATTTGCAAAGGTATAGGTGCATTTGTTTTTCATTCTAGCAATTAAGTGCTTCAACCTAGTGACAACATTTAAAAGAAATGAAAATGAACAGAAAAGCATTTGACTTACGTGGGTAAACCCAGTCTTTCACAAACATCATAATACGGTGGAGAACTGTTTCGTGTTCCTAGTCCATAAATCCAGGAATTGTTAATTCTGTACTCCACGCTTTTAAAACTTAATGTCAGATTTTTGGTCAAAGTCAGCCTCAAAGTCAGCCTCAAAGAATCTACAAAAATCAAATCGAATATATATATATATATATATATATATATATATATATATATATATATATATATATATATATATATATATATATAATACTAATATGGGATTTTTATTCAGATTCTGATTAGACAAATTTGTGTTGATTTCTTCTTATGTTTAGTGGAGTATTAAAACAAAACGTTTAAATTTCATCCAGACTTGAATCTCAAGAAAGTACCTTGACATTTGAACCCTCGGTTTTCATAGCCAGGTTTACATAAGCAGCTAGTTCCGTTTTCATTGTCTTGACAAAAAGCCACATCGATGTTACAGGTATTCCCCTTACAGTTGCAGAGATCCCCTACATATCCAGGTTTACATACACATTTCCCTGATCTCTTGTCACAGCGTTCTGTGTTTGTCACGTTACAAGGACAGCCATGACATTCGTTTTTGGTGAAGTATGTCCAGTCTGGGCATTCTATGTGCACAGATTAGCAACAAAAACAAATGAAAATAGTGTGTATGAAGCCTTTTATAACTGTTTTCATTTGTTTATTTACTCATTATTTTACTAATTATTTTTGACCCTCCGAGAATACAAATATACAAATATACTGGACAAAATTATGAATTTATGTGACAACACGACTTCAGTAGTTTAAAAAACACGTCATTCATATTATTCTATACTTGTGTACAGTGTAACACGTGTTTGATGAGTTTTTCGGCATATTGCTCAAGAAAGTACGTGGCGTTGCAGAAAATCTTCAAGTTTCCCAAAGCGTAATTAGCCGTTTATGGAACCGATATTAACAGGCAGAAAACTGCCAAAGAAGGCCAAAATCGGGACGTCCAAGGTGTACAACAGTCCTTAAGAACCGTTCTTTAGCCAATGTTGCAAAGAGGCAACGCTTCCAAAGTGCTGGTGCTCTTAAGCTTACTACTAAGTTTAGAGAGCAACGGGTAGACGGACTTCTACTCAGAAAGTTCGAAACAGACTTCATGAAGCAGATCTTTAGGCTTGCCATCAGCCGTACGTTCTTTATCAAAATTAGAGCATGGCAGAAATAGACTACAGTGAGCAACAGAACACACAGAAATTGGCAACAACGTCATTGGTGTTCTGTTCTCTTCTCGGACGAGTCGCGATTTTGCGTTGACTTCCATGATGTCAGAAGACTTGTATGAATAGCAAAGGAGGAAAGATTTGCCGATTGTTGCAGCAGGACAGATTTGGTGGAGGTTCGGTGATAATTTAGGCAAGCAAAAGTGTTGACCACAAAACTGATCTGCACATTATTGAAGGCTCCCTGACAGGTTAAAAATACCGGGATGATATTCTTCATCCTATTGTTAGACCTATTGCAGGTACTGTGGAGGGAGAATTTCATCTATATGCACGATGAAGCTCGACCTCATAGAGTCCGAATCGTAAACGAGTACATGGAAAGTAAAACGATTAGGCGTATGGACTGGCCAAGTCGTTCTCCAGACCTGAACCCAATTGAACATGCATGGGACATTTTTCAGCAACGCATTTCAGCTCGTCCAACAGTTCCCCAAAATCGATAGGAGCTTCAGACAGAGTTGTTGGAGGAATGGCTACAGATCCCTCAGGCTAGCCTTGGACAGCTGATTGGCAACATGGGTCGGCGTTGTAAGGCCCTTATTGCTTCGCAGGGGGGTCAGACAAAAACTGACAATTATTTTACTGACATGATTTGACTCTTCTGAAAATTTCTTATTTTCAGGTCTACACCCAACATGGCGAATTCTAGAATGACTGTTACAATTTGTAGCGTGTGTTCAAACAAACTTATCACATTCAATGTTTGATTTTCAAACATTGAATATAAAATGTGATACTAAAATTAAAACTGTAATAATTTTTGTTTTCTAGGATGACGTGTATGTAAAATAAATTTGATTTGATGATCCTTAACTCTTTTAATCCAGTATATAATATTTTACTTCCTTTAAAAACTGAAATTTGATTGGTTAAAATCCATTAACTAGATGTAATTTGTAATGTTACTCTCCGCATAAGCAATGCATTCAAAGGATAACACAACGATATCAAATGCATGTTATTTATATGTGCCTTATTTAAAATCTCGACTTCTATTTTTTTCATATATTTTGAGGAAAAAACGGCATTTATCCATCCAAAAAATGTTGAATTACATTCGAACTTTTCTATACTCAGAATTACCTTCACAAGAATCACCACTGTATTAAGTATATGGAGTATTCCATGGAGTAAAATGGTGTCCAATCCAAATCATAATATATGTTTATCATATTCATAACAGTGTAAATGTATACCTGTTAAACACTGAAGTTGCACGATTCCGGTGTCACAGAAGGAAGAGCTATCTTCAAATTTCAGACATTCCGCTCTGGGATAGGGCAGTGCAGTCATACATCGGTCATCAATCTTGAATTTGTAACCCTTCTGTGCAGTATAGGCCACCTTAAGGCTTGTAATGCGTCTTCAATATTAAATAAAATGCATATGAAGCTTAAATTCGTAATTCTTAAATTTGAAAAAAAAGATTAAATTAAGGCCTGAATATTATTAGGGCTTCCCAAAATAAATTCCGCATTCTATCGCTACTTAAACAATTATGCTGATTTTCTTCATAGTCCATTTGTTGGATCATCTTTGATCCTCTTAGTAGAGATCTAGAGGTCACCCTCATGGAAAAATTTCTACTTTTACTGTAGGAAATTATCACGGTAAAAAGATATTTTTATCAAATTTTGGCTCGAAAGATATGCTGAAATAGTTTTCATTTCATTTGAAAATTAGATTCCTTTTATTAATATTTAATCATAAATTTAATTGAGTGTACATTGGAATGAACCTAAATTATTTCCATACTTACTGTATTATGATAAGATGAATTTAATACGCAACTAAAAGAAGGCTACACCTCTAGTGGTGCTTACTGGGCTTTTATAACAGATTACTTTTTATTCCAGATATTTAAATCCACATTGCTTTTTTTTCAACTTAAGGCAGTCTGGAAAACATTTTCCCATCATACATGGCTGTATGGATTTGCAGCATAGACTGTTATTTACACATTCTCTTAATATTCCTTTGTAAGTTCGATAAATATTGATGACTGCGCTGAATTGGAAGGTTCTTAAAACTTTTAGAGCAATTTCTTTCAATAAATAGCATATGTGAAAACATTTGATATCAACTTTCCTTTGTTATATGGATCAAAAACTTACGTGGGTAGGTTCATTACTTGACAAATGACACGGTCACTTGCAAATGCCGATGCCAAATCGCCCATACAAATATAATTCCACTTATTGTTTTTATGATACTGTAAAGATCTGTTGTTTGCCTTGTCCAATCGTAGCCTTTCTGTAGTAAAAAGAGTAAATAAAAACAAGAGGTCCATGTGGCGCATCGCTCACCTGATTACATTGGCTAGGAAGAAGCAGAAATCACTTCAGTATTGAAGAGGGGACTGCTTCTATAATGATATGACTAATCATGGCATCATGGCTTTGCTATTCTAGAGCAGAATCTTTTTTCAAGATGGTTCCTAAATATAATCCCTGGGGCTTAGCTGTTCTTGAGAAGAAGATTTTAAAGATATTTCCTATGTAACGTGTATGATCAGGATCTTACAAGGAATATAGATATAGTTTTTTTTTCTTTTACTCTGAGTTAATGACTGGAATGATTATTAAGACAGCTCTGTCTGAGGTTATATATCACACAGTACTTAAATTGTCTCTATCTAGAGACGGGGACTGGGTAAGGTATTACTTGCATCGTGTTTCTCCTCTAGGTTTCCATAGATAGATAAGAACCGGGTCTCTCATTCTTTTTTTAGATTTACTACACCCAGAATTTCAGAATTTAACATCAATTCCGTAAGTATACTTGCCACTAGTGTTTATAACTTTTATTTTGCTCTAACCCGTAAGGTTTCCTCCATCCTTAATTGTCCATCACATACATAATACTCTGATATTAATTTTAAGTATTTTACAGTAGAAAAAGATTTACCAAGAGAAAGTTTGATAAATATAATAAACTAAGCAGTAATTAATTAACTAAGATTGCATTGGAGTCTATGGAGACAAGCATTTTTTTTAAAAAATAAAAATTCAAACAAGAAGAATATCAATAAATACTGTGATGGAAAAATGCACTAAAATATTTGAAATAGAAGGACAATTGAAAACATTTTTTTTACTAGATAGGTTTTTTAAAACTGATTTTTTTTATTGATTAAAAACAGAGTGAGATAACTCTTACCAAAATTAAAGGTCATAAATTAAGACAAATCCCACCCTTACATGGTAATAGTAATAAATGGGAATTATGTCTAAATATACTGAGTATTCAACACCTACACATCTGTCATGTATTCAATTTCATTGAATCTGTTGCTATTAGGGATGGAATACCTTATCTTCTTTATTGATGATTCAACATCCAACTTCTTCAGCTAGCTTCTGAATGCCTGGCTTTCCCAAAGCTTTGGCTTATATACCCTTTGGTTTGGCTAGTCCATTCCAAGGGTTGTCAGGTCATTGCG
The DNA here is from genome assembly GCF_033153115.1 of Saccostrea echinata. Taxonomy (NCBI): domain Eukaryota; kingdom Metazoa; phylum Mollusca; class Bivalvia; order Ostreida; family Ostreidae; genus Saccostrea; species Saccostrea echinata. The sequence continues at coordinate 4,825,331 of NW_026889813.1, read as the reverse complement.
TTATATGAAGTCTTCAATGTATTTTACTGAAATGGCCCTTAACCATTACACATAGATATACCTATGTATGTAAAACTTTGACCCACTGTTTTGCCCCCGCCCTACTCCAGGGGGTCGTGATTTGAATAAACTTAAATCTACACTATCTGAGGATACTTCTGTATTAATATGACTTATAATGGCTTAGCTGTTCCTCAGAAGACGATTTTTAAAGACATTTCCTATATACTCCTATGGTAAACTTTGACCCCCTCTTGTGGCCTTGCCCTACCCCAGGGATCATGATTGGAACAAATTTGAATCTACACTACCTGAGGATACTTGTATTATAAAAATGACTAATCATAGCTTTGCTGTTCTCAAGAAGATTTTAAAGGCATTTCCTATATATTCCTATGTAAAACTTCGACCCCCTCTGAAACTTGTGGCCCCGCCCTACCCCCGGGGGTTATGATATGAACAAACTTAAATATACAGTATGTAATTAAACTTTTCACAAAAGTTTCATTTTCTCTTGCCCAGTAGTTCTTGAGAAGAAAATTTATAAAAAGATGCCACCAAATTTTCACGAATTCTTAATTATCTCCCCTTGAAAGAGGGCATGGCACTTCCTGTGAACAAACTTTCCCTTCACCAAAGGATGCTTTTGGTAATTTTGGTTGAAATTGGCCCAGTGGTTCTTGAGAAGAAGTCGAAAATGTTACAGACGACGGACGACAGACGGACGGACGCCGGACACTCTTCGTTCAGAAAAGCTCACTTGGGCCTTCGGCTTCGGTGAGCTAATAACAATAAAATATTCAAATGTGACTGACAAACTTTTATTATTTTATAAGCATATAATCCATTAAATCTGTAGAAAGATACATAAAATTAATAAAATATTCTGATGTGAGATTACATACTTTTTTTTCATAAGTATACATATACATGTACCATTAAATGGAAGAGAGTTTAGAAAAAAAGAAAGAACAATTGATTTAAAATGGAAATGTACGAACCGATACACGATGACGTTGGTTTGATCCCATATTTGCAGTAACATGCACCTTTTTCACAGATGGATGTTGTTAGTTCACACGTGTGATTCCCTTTACGACAGGAGCAAGTCTGGCCCTCAAACCCATCCTTACACTTACACTCTCCCGATGTTTTATTACAATAGAGAGTGTTCGACTGAAGACATTGGCAATTTATGCAATCCCTTCCAAATGTAAATGCTGGGCATTCTAAAAAAGATATTGAATTATAAAATGTCTTTTTTATTTAACCAAACAGTCGAATTTTCTTGAAAGAATATTTTCTATATAATAGCGTTTCTCCCTCATTAACTGAATAACAAATTTTAATGCTTAAATATTTGTTAATGATCTAGCAAATTATTTGATTTGAACAAACATAAAATTGAGTTAACTAAAAAAAATGTGAATATCTGAAAATATGACTAACATGGCCTTTTAATGGGAAAATTTTGCTCAAAGATGTTTTTTTTTTTCTTCATCTTTTTAAATCTTATCCTCAACAAAAAGTTGGCTCAGCCTTTTGAATCCATTAAAACTAAATTCTATTCTGTAACTTGTCTATATTTAAGAGTACAAAGAACCACTATCATGTACACGATACCTTAAGGTGGGTCACACGTCAGCTTTTGAGAAAAGATTTTTTCAGAATTAGTTATTACAAGTCAGTTTTTATATCATGCTTGAATTAAACAATTTGAATTATATAACATTTAATCTAAAAACAGCTCACAAAATAGTAAAGAAACAAAATTTATGGGGGACTATTTCAGTATTTCTTTGATGGAAGGATGTTTAGAAGAAAATTCTTCAAATGTACACATCTGTTTCATTTAATATCTTGAAACTTTAGCCCTAACCAATTTTACTTAAAGAAATGTTTTCGTTATTTATGCTAGGGATATTATTAAATATAGGTTTCTATTAATATTTTTAGAACAGATTTTACATATTCACTCAACAGACTTTGCAGAAAGAAAATAGCTTGGTAAAGTCAAGAAAAAAAATTACATCTTCTTATTTCTGGAAATTAATTATTTTGAACAATTATCTCAAAATTTACATCAGTAACCCCATTTTTTCTTTCGTTTTTTAAACTATACGATACTCTCAACTGATAAGCACTTAAGTCATAAAATTAAAGCTTGATACATGTACTGGAAAAATGTTTATTGCCAGTTCTTTTAGTGAAGAAAGGTCACACAATAATTTACGCGCATTAATTTGTAGGATTTTTCTATAACAAATATTATTCAAACTATTTACATCAAATAAATTTATAATCATTTATTGCCATGTTTACATTTGGTAAAATATGAAAACGTTACAGTAACTAACCTAAAATTACAATTTAAGGGCAAAAAGGTCAGGTTAATTTTACCATTGCTTAGTAAGATGCACATTGACCCCCAAATTTCTTTACAGTTTTGAGACATGCTCTTTGAGTTGTTACCTAAAATTCACTTTTCAAAAGCAGACTTTTTTTGTATTCATATGAAGCAGAATTTGTCCAAAATCTTGTACGTGAAAAGAAGAAAACACTTGCTGTGGCCTTCAACTCGACATTTAGATATATCGACGACGTATTGTCAATTAACAATGGCTATTTCCGTTCTTATGTCGATACGATATATCCTTGTGAACTTGAGATAAAAGACACCACAGAGTCTGACACATCTGTTTCATATTTGGATATTTTACTTGAAAAAGACGTTAATGGTAATCTAACAACCAAGCTTTATGATAAACGTGATGACTTTAACTTTTCAATCGTCAACTTCCCTTACTTATGCAGCAATATACCTTCATCGCCTGCATACGGGGTATATATCTCTCAGTTGATTCGATACGCAAGAGCATGCTCTACGTACATGTATGTACAATTTCTAAAACGAGGTAAATTATTGACAAATAAGTTGATGAAACAAGAATATCATCTGTCTCGTTTAAAGTCATCATTTCGTAAGTCCTATGGTCGATACAATGACCTTGTCAGCAAATACAATTTATCATTGAGTCAAATGCTGACTGACGTTTTTCACACTAATTGTTATGCCATTATTTACACACTGAATTGTCGACGAATTTTTCCGTTATTTCCCGATTATGACAAGGAGCACACGGCGGGTGTGACCGGTCGGCAGGGGATGCTCACTCCTCCATGGCACCTGATCCCACCTCTGATGTTTGGAGGTCCGTGTTTGCTCTGCTCCTATTTTGTATTGATTAATGGACTTTTGAGCTTGAATACTGTTCGTTATCTCCATATATTTCATTGATACAATTTTTGTCATTAGTGACATACCTTAATCAAAATTAAACAATCCAAACATCTTGAAAACAATTGACAAGCAGATATACAGATGAAAATATATTATACTGCAGTCCCCCATGGTTCTTACGCATATGGAAAGTATAAGATTATAAGATAAATTATGTTTTTAGCTATGTCTGTAATTCCTTTATTTCTTTCCTTATAAGGTATATTTTATTGTGTATACAGTAGTTGTTATACATGGGTGTATTTCTTCTCTCTTTATCCTTCTTTATACAAGGGTGAAAAATAACAAAAGCTTGGGTTTTTTTATTTTTAGCAAGCATATATAAATACCTTCACCACAAATGATTCCAAGATCTTCATGATGTCCACAATAAGCAGTGGTGGAAGTATAACACTGAGAAACAGTGTCTTCTGTTCCGCCACACTGTATGTAGCCATAATGTATTGGACCGCTACCTTGGCCATAATATGCCTCTTTACGGAAATCTGTGTATATGCTGTCCATACAAATAGATAGAAACATCAGGAGAAAAAATATTACTTCAAACATCACCATAATTGTTATCATGTTAAAGCTATCTCATACCAAATAATTTTCAGTATACATATCAAACACTGATAAATGCAATCCCCGTTGTTTGTTTTTTACATCTCGTAAAACAACGTTTTGCTTTACCTTGGCAGCCCAAGATTTCTACACATGACCTTGGTCATTTTACTTCTGGGATAGGCGCTGTCATCACAAACCGTTCCCCAACTTCCGTTAACGTAAAGCTCCACTCGTCCAGCGTAGAGTTTCTTTCCGCTGCTCGTTACAGTTGTCGATAGATTTGCAAGCCGTATTGGATCTAATAAATAAATTTCAACAAGAAAAGTCGTTCTAGTGCACAATGGAAATAGGTGTTCACTGTCCAACATGAAATTCAATGAAACTGGGACCCCTCGGAACTTAAACAACAACTTGAAGACATCACTACAAAGTTCTGTATTTGCATCAATTATTTAATTTAACATTTAATATTAATTCCCTTCCGTCATGCTAATCTGTTGAGAAATCACATTAATATGCTTAATAATATTACATAGAAAGTGTTAAATAAAGGACACGTATGCATAAAGGGCGCAATATAATCATGCTTACTATTTAAACAATGGAGTGAAGGGTTGACTAGTACCTTACTCTTTTGAAGAAAAAAACCTAGCCAAAACGAGAGAGAAAGAAAGAATACCTGTACAATTGTAATTATTCCTTCCAACGAATTTAGTTTTGCAAAGACACAACGGTTTTCCTGATTGTGCATGGCATTCTGATACTGTATCATTGCATGGATTATTTCCCTGCAAGCAATCACAGGTGGCGCCACTGTAGCCTGATTTACATTTACATGCTCCTGTGGTTGGGTCACAACTGTCTGAGTTGGTTCTGTTACATGAACAGAATGTACACCCTGTTCCATATCTCCATTCCGGACATGCTTAAAAAGTGATTTGTAATATTTAGTAATTTTAAGATTTCCTATTTACATGTATGTATACTGCATTCATTTCACTTAGTATCAATTTCAGTTGAAAATATAATGACTTTCTAAAATTTCTAAAATTTTTAATTTCAACTGGTATATATCGAGATATCATGCATCCATGAAATAAACATGTTTGTTAGCAGAGATTTCATGAATATTCATTATCGAAAAATCTCGAATGACCACAAGTGATAACCTTCCAAAGAATGAATTGGACCTAATGAAGCAGCTTTTTTTTTGCATATGAAATCTCTTTTAAAGCAATATGACATGCATTTTTGATAATTTTATTCGCCTTGAAAATGTGTTTTTACGAAAATTCTCCATATATGAATATTTTTATAAGACTAAAATCTAGCCGAAGAAAGGTTTGTGTAATAAGGTACGTATACATGTATATATATCAGAAGAACAAAGTTTTCTACTGAGTTTAATAACTACATATTAAGTTAGTCTGTAAGCAATTTATGTACTTGCCTTTCTCTGCAAACGTACTTTTTTATGTGCAAGAGAGAGAGAGAGAGAGAGAGAGAGAGAGAGATTAATTCCTTTTTCTTTTTTTAAAACTCTTTTTATGTTAAAATTTTCCATTATTAATATACATTGTCAAACGGCTACATTTTGTGATTAAATTTGAAAAGAACATTTACTTCACCAAATTGATTACTGTATGTGACTTTAGTACTAAGACGAGTCATAGTCGTGAATTAGCTCTTAATATATAGACCAAGTAAAACACATCACCTGCTAAGCATTGAATCCCTACAGCTATGTTACACTTGAGTGCAGGCGCCACGGTTATGTTACAGGCTTGCAGAGAAGTTTCTGTCCCTTCACATGATGCCTCAGCTATTTCGTAATCTGGCAGGTTAGTTTTGGGAATGTATTTGGAAAAATATGTACCGATATGCACCCTTGAAGTATAGAAGAAAATTCATTAGAATCGACACAAATTTGGATATAATTTCTTTATCACCTGCCTGCATTTCCTCGTTGATTGTATCAAGTAAGTTTAAAATTCAATAAAAACAAAACAAACATTGCATTTTCTCCCCAAACTCATTCAAGGAAGTACTTCTTATGTTTTCATTATGTATGCATATCGCATATCTCGAATCTTGTTTCCATTTATTAATTTACACTCACTCTGGTAATCCAAGTTGTCTGCAGATAACGTTGAGTACGTTATAATTAATTTCTGAAGGCCTAGAGCTCAATATACACAAGGCATTCCAGGTCCCGTTACTGTAAAACTCGACCTCTCCTCTATCCTTAGCAGACCTTTCTATAAACCGCAGACCAAAATCTGCAGAAAAACCAAAATACTTTACTTTCTCTTTAAAGCTGGGTGGATATCTACGTTAAAATTATTGATTTGTTTCCTTAAGTGTAACGTACCTTTACAGTTATTCTTGGGTGTTGGTGATATCCCTCTTTTACAAAGACAAACTGGTTTACCGTTGTTCAAATGACAAAAAGAGGTTTTGGAATCACACGTGTGCTTTCCAGTCTGACAGTCACATGTTTCTCCAAAAAACCCGGCCTTACACGTGCAATTTCCAGTAACTCCATCACATTTCTCTGTGTTGTTCCGATTACAGTAGCATGGAAGACAATCGTTACCATAACGCCATGCAGGGCATTCTTCAAGACAAGAGAAAAAAGACCGCAAATTACATACTGAGTTACTGTAAAAGATGTCTATATTTGAAATATCTTCAGTTTAAACTTGTGTCTTGTAATCTGCTGCAAAACTAAGGCTAAATCTTTTACTCGCCTGTTTATGTCATTGAAAAACCAGCGAAATAACGCTTTGAGTGCCATATACCTGATAAGCCTGCCAGACCTCCAGGAGCAAAGATATCGAAGGAGATTTAAAAAAAAATTAAATGCATTTTCACTTTATGATCGAAAGAGTGCCTGAATCCCTGTCCAAAGGGACATGAATTTGTCAATTTAAAGAAATGCATCCTTTTTTTTTAAATCATATATATGCACTAACATTGTAGTTTGTCTGCTTAATAAAATTTTCAAAAAAAAAAATGCCGTTTTGCAATATCTTTAATAGAGCTCCATCATAACAATAGAACCCATGACCCTGGGGTTTTGAATTTCACAATTCAAGTAGAAACATCCTTGCTCATCAAAACCATGCACTTAGTTGTCTGCTAAATATACAAGGGAGACTAGAAGATATACAAATAATTGATGCCTTTTCACTAAATGATAAATAGAGTCCTGCTCTAACTCCAGAACCCTTGACTCTGGGGCCATGAATTTCACAATTTAAGAAGAGGCACTTATGATAACCATGCATTTAGTTTGTATACTTAATAAATTGTGAAATAGTAAATCATTTTTTGAAATTAATACTTCTTCCCTATCATCAACAGACCTTCGCCCTGTAATCAGAACCACGGACCTTGGGGCCATAAAATCAAAAATTTAGATTAGAAGCACCCTAGTTCATTAAACCTATGTACTTTATTTCTCCGCTTGTATACAGAAAGAAGTTTTTTTTATAATGAATAAAAGCATTTTCATTAAATTAATTTTTAATTATGAATAAATGCATTTTCATTAAATATTTTTTTTGAATAATGAATAAATGCGTTTTCATTATATGATCAATAGAGCTCGCCCTTTCATTAGAGCCCCTGTTCAAGGGGCCATGAATTTCAAGATTTGGGTAGAGGATTCATGCTAATAATATGATTTCTTGATGTCCAGTAGTAAAGAAGATTTTTAAGTCTGCATCTGTTTTGATGGTTTTAGTTGCACCCCTCAGGCACCAAGGAGGGGGAAAGGGACCTTGAAATTCTTTGCCCCCCTTTGCGTACAAATGTTACTGAGTATTCAACAAATTGGTCTAGTGGTTCCAGAGAAAAAGCAGAAAATGTTCACGGACGATTAAAGATGCACGACGGCGGATGAAAATAGATTGCAATAAGTCACCTGACTCAGGTGACCTAAAAAGGAAACAAAAAAAGAAGGGAGCTAAAAAAATATTTCGTAGTACTTTTTATAAAAATAAAATACTAGTACCGTCCTATTAAATATCATTCAGAGAACGCCTCAAACAAAACAAACTTATCCAGAGTTCAGTTATATTAACAAAGACAAAAGTCCATTGTTATTCTCTCAACGTCTCTTTCTTTTCATTAATTGACAATCTTCAAAAATATCCGTGGTAGAAAGTATGAGATGAAACATCATTCTCAAGTACTACTTTACAGCATGTCCTTGTGTCAAAGACTTTGTTGGAAAACTCACGTGCAAAAACATGCATGAGTGTAGAAAAAATTTTCTTTTTTCTAAATTTAAGAGACATTCTTAAACATTTAACGTGAAATAACACTCTAGAGTAGTCAAAAATACTCTGAAAAAGTCAATCATAAACAAACCCAAACCGGGGCTATAAAATAAGCTTAATAGTTCGTCCTTCGATATCGAAGATGACCATAATTTCACCTCGCCTGTTTCTATGTTTTGTTGTGAGTGCGGAGATGGCTGACGAGTCCAATCTTCGCATGGAACGTCCTTCCACAAACTGGACAAGAAGGTCCGGATGGAATGTCGACAGACGCTTCCCTCTCTTTGCGCTTTTTACGTTTATTTTCTGCCAGGTTGATGCTCTTTTCCTGGTACAGGTTTGCCCCCATCTTCACGCTTGAGCGCCAGGCACTGCGATCAAGTGCTAGGTTTTCCCATGTGGTAGATTTAATATGGAACAGCTTCACTGACACTTTTAGGGAATCTTTGTATCGTTTTTTTTTTCTGTTTTTTTTTCTGACCACCCCTGGAACGTGTACCATTTACAAGCTTACCGTACAGAAGCTGCTGTTCCATTCTACGAACATGTCCAGCCCAACGGAGTTGACTTGAGCGTAGCAAGGTGTCGATGCTGTACATTTTTGCCCGGTTTAGAACCTCAGTATCCGGGATTTTGTCTTGCCATCTGATGCCCAATATTTTCCGGAGACAAACTGTGTGGAAGTGGTTTAGTTTACTTGTGTGTCTCTGGTACACCGTCCAGGTCTCACATGCGTAAAGTAGAGTTGTCAGTACAACTGCTCTGTACACACTAAGCTTTGTTGCGGAGGTAATGCCTCGACGGTCCCATACTGCTTTGTTTAGGCGACCAAAGGCAGAACTTGCTTTAGCTATGCGTGAGTTGACTTCATCGTCAATGTGGACATTTCTGGATAGTGTGCAACTAAGGTATGTAAACTTTTCCACAGGACGCTCAGATTTGATGTAGATGTTAGGCACAGTGTAAGAGCTGCTTGGTGCCGGTTGGAACATGACTTCAGTTTTCTTAGTGCTTATTGTCAAACCAAAGTTGTCGCAAGCATCCGAAAATCTGTTCAGACTTGTTTGCATGTCAGCCTCTGTTGATGCAATTAGGGCGCAATCGTCTGCAAACATAAAAATCCCTCAGTCTTTCAATGTGGACCTTGGTCTTCGCTCTCAGACGTTGCAGATTGAAGACTCCCCCGTCCGTACGGTATCTGATGTCAATGCCTGGATCATTATCTGAGAAGGCATCTGTCAGCATAGCTGTGAACATCAAGCTGAACAACGTTGGGGCGAGAACACAGCCTTGCTTGACCCCATTTGTGACCTCAAAAGGAGCAGATTGGTTGCCATCATCAAGAACGTGGGCCTGCATGCCATCATGAAATTGACGCACCATGTTGATGAATCTTGGTGGGCATCCAAATTTCTCCATTATTAACCATAAGCCTGTTCTGTTGACGGTATCAAAAGCTTTTGTGAGGTCTACGAACGTTGTGTATAGGCTGCTGTTCTGTTCCTGGCATTTTTCCTGTAGTTGTTTGGCAGCAAAGATCATGTCCACTGTTCCATGGTCTGGACGGAACCCACACTGATTTTCTGGTAGTAGCCCATTTTCAAGGTGGCGAAGAAGTCTGTTCAGAATTATACGTGCAAGAATCTTTCCAGCAATGGAAAGGAGTGAAATTCCTCCGTGGTTGTCACAGGAATTTATGTTGCCTTTACGCTTGTAGAGTTGGACCATTGAGGCATCTTTTAGGTCCTGTGGTAGGGTTTCATTTTCCCACATTGACCGGAAGAGTTTGATCAATTTCTGAATCATCAGTGGTCCAGCAGATTTATAAATCTCGGCTGGAATAGCGTCGACTCCAGGAGCTTTGCCTGTGGACATTTGCTTTATAGCTTTCAGAGTTTCCGTGGTATATGGAGGGTCGTCAAGTGCTGTGTCGAATGGGATCTGAGGTAGACGATTTATGGCATCGTTGCTGATTGAAGATGGCCTGTTTAGAACCGAATTGAAATGCTCTGCCCACCTATCAAGAATACCAGGCTTGTCAGTAATGAGTTTGGTGTGGGAAATGCGGGAAAATGAAATCCTACCACAGGACCTAATAAGCATAAAACTTAGATGAGCTCACTTTTGACCCCCGTCTCACTTTTGCTTGTAGGGAATGGGGCATCATAAGGGATTGGGGAGCCGTTTGGGGAACATCTGTAACGGTTCTCGTTAAAATTAGCTCTAGTTGAATGTATAAATGTTACATATATTTGGGATAAAGCTTCGACTGTGTTTAAAGTTAACATTCAATGGAAAGACATTGTTATTGGTTTTTATTTTAAATGTAACCAGAAAGCATACTTTTTGAACAACTTTATTTCCTTTACTGCATTAAAAATATATAAATACAAAATGCTTTTGTAGGATAGAAAATCTTTACAAAACTGAATATAATATTGTACATCATATAAAAAAATCTACTGTGTTTTGGTGTAAAGAAATAATAAAGTTTTGCAATTATGCACTTAAGGACCCTCTATTCACCAGAGGAAAATATTTTTTGGACATAGAGAAAATTACAGTATGTAAAGGTGTAAGTATTGAGATTATCTATCACATTTTCAACAAAGGGTGCTTTGCATTTACCCCCAGGAAAAATGTTCAAAGACAATGAAGTATTGATGAACAGAAATCAGTGTTGTTTACTTAAGTGGGCAAAATACCTGCAAATGAAGTGTTTTGTCTATTCATCTTGGCCTATTAATGTGTTATGAATGCTTGATTTGATCACAAATTAAGTAATAAACTGTACATTTCAATTTATTTTATTCTTAATCAAAGGGCAGATCACTCTATCTGCATAAAAATACCACAAAACCTGAAATCTCTAGTGCGCAGTATATAGAGGGCTCTTAACGTAGATATTATTGAAAAGTTGATAAAATAACTGTAATTTTTAATGGTCTGTACACAAGAGTCTATAAAACTCAAAAATTTTGATTATGTTAACACTATATATGAAATGAACTTATTTTTATAAGAAAAAATTAAATAATTCCCGCTGCTAGACGGTTTCTGTCTCTCTAGTAGTGCTGCTGAAGGGGAACCCAAGGACTGAGTGACTGTGTGTTGTTCTCCCCTTTTGACGGCAATGAGAATGTATGTACATACAAATTTAAGGTAGGTCGCGGGTTTGCTTTTGTCATCAATTTCAGTACACAATTTCGACGATTCGAGCGGTTGTTTTGTGCACATTTGATTATGACGTCAGTTTCGTCACAAAGGCGACGTTGCATTGCTTCCCGTTTATTTCTCTGAAAATTACTTTAACAATAGAATCTAGTCCGTACGAAGAGTAGAAAGTACATGTTATTGTCCGATATTGTATTGTCGTAAATGTATGAACCCAGAGTATTATAAGTTTGAATTCTGCTCTAATTATATATGTAATGTATCAGAACAAACAAATAAAACATAATAAATGCGATGTAAAATTCAAGGAATAATTTATATTGAAAATGATACGAAACTACTAAAGGTCAATCGAAATGAGTCAGTGTTAAATTAAATATATGGCATGCAAAATGAAAGTTACCGTACATTGCTAAGCCGAAAAATTGAAAGGCTGTATTATACACGTATTATACACCCGGCATATCGGACCTTTATGACACTCTAAACAGATATTAATATACTAAATGTATTACGAAATACAAGTATCAAATACATTTTTTTCTATATAATAAAATTAAGCTGTCTGTATCTAAGCTGAATGCAAGTATTTTACATTTTGCCGATGAAAAATTGATAAAGAAAAAAACACAATGAAGAACAAATGTTTGAGAGTTTGGACTATATACTGAATTGCGATTGAGATAAAAAGAACATTACCGGTACCCCCCCCCCCCCCTCAGCAGTGGGTTTTTTTTCTTTACCGATTTTGAATGAAGTGATAAAATTCAAGTGTTATACTTGAAATCTTAATAATGAACTTGAACATCCTAACATTACTTGTATTAATTTCTTATCAATCGCAGCGTTGTCGCTGCATATTAATAGTCCGATTCCGCAATGGTTATTTTACGTAAAAAACCGTTTTCGAGTTTGATATTTATAATGCGCAAGGCGCTTCCGGGGAGTTCACGCTTTACCTTAACGCTTTAGTGCACAGAAAAACACAGGTAGGACCAGCGCTATTTATAGATAATAATGACCTAGGACGTTTAAATATTATCGACTTATGTCGAGGACGAGGGTTTCATACCTTGCCGACCTGATCTTTTCCTGATTTATAGATCGACATGTTTGATTTAAGAAAAGAAATGTACAGTTTATATTCATGGTATTTGTTATTTTTCTTTTAGCATGGGTAAAAAGTATTGTTGCGTTCCACTGTGCCATAATACGTCTACTTCTGTCCAGCAAGACGGTTCAAAAGTCATTCTCCATAGATTTCCCATGTCCCAGAAAAAAGCGCATATCAGACGTCAATGGATAAGCAAAGTAAAAACTGTTAGGGCTAATTTTATTATAAGCGATAGTTCAAGAATATGCAGTGCTCATTTTAAAACCCCTTTCACAGACGAATCCATTCCAACAATTTTTCCATCAAAACCAGTAAAAGAAATTAAAGAAAGAAGACCACTGACACGGCACACTGATTCTACTAGCAACATTACTAATTCAGAGACTAGTTCCAGTGACAGTACTTATCCTGATGAAAAAGGTACATCAGTTGACTGTAATGAAAATGAACCTGTTAAAGAAAATACCTCTGAACAAAACATTTTACCTGAAACAACAAACACAGTACATAAAAGTACCAGTACAAGTCCCTACAACATCACATTTGATGTGGGAGTACAAGCAGGTCACTCTTTCTGCTCAACCAATGATGCTGCTGTTCCGTGTGATTTGCCTCGAATGGTTTATGAAGACATCAGGAACAGTGATGAAAAAGTTCGCTTTTATACAGGCTTCCCTACATTCCAAGTTTTATGGTTGTTCTTTTTAACCCTTCTAAAACATGGTGCAGAGAAATTAAACTACTGGGAAGGTGAAAGACGTTCAATGAGTGACAAGCAATATCATCAAGACGGCCATCAGAAACCAGGGAAAAAAAGATTTCTACGACCCATAGATGAATTCCTACTAACATGCATGAGACTCCGACTCGGACTGAATCAAGAACATTTAGCAGACATATTTAGAATTTCAAAAACTAGTGTATCAAGAATATTCAATACTTGGGTGAACTTTATATATGATCATGCTAGAGGTTTAATTGCATGGCCTACAAGGGAACAGATACTTGCTAATTTACCAAGACACTTTAACGATCACTCAGATACTCGTCTAGTAGTCGACTGCACTGAATTTTTTGTGGAAAGACCATCATCTCTCGTAGCTCAGTGGTTAACTTGGTCCGAGTATAAGCATCACAATACATTCAAAATACTTATAGGGGTAACACCAAATGGGATGGTATCATTTGTATCTAGGTTATGGGGAGGGAATGCATCTGATAGGCACATAGTTCAAAATGATGACTTAATACCTAAATTGTCCCCGGGTGACGTTATTATGGCAGACAAGGGTTTTACCATAGAAGATTTACTGCCTGCAGATATTGGTTTGAATGTTCCTCCTCGGGTGTCAACTAAAAGTCAAATGTCTTCATCAGAGTTTTTTAAAACTGCACATATTGCCTCAGCTAGAATAGTAGTAGAGATGAAAATGGAGCAAATTAAGAATTTTCAAATTCTGAATTCTGTATTACCTCTCTCAGAAGCACATCTGTCGGAACAATTAATTGTTATATGTGTGTCATTAACCAACTTGTTACCACCTCTTCTACAGTAAAAAATAAATTTATGCAGTTACTGTTTAATACTTGTACAGAATAGTATTGCCTACGACACAGCATTATATACATGATATACAGTAGTTGTGAATAGTTTTTATTTAGGGATGTTCAATATGAGGCTTCAGGATTACATGTATTAGTTAAACATCATGCGCTTATATAAAATCTTAATAATGTTTATACATGTATATATTGAGCTAAAGAAATTAAAGTTGAACTGTCCAAAATATAAATGTTATTCAACATCACCATTAGCTTTGTGATCCACCCTTTGTTGTTTACTAAATATATAGAGAGCTGTGTTCTGTACAAGTTTAGAATAAGGGTAATAAAGATTATAACAAAATTTTGTTTTTTTTATTTAATACAGTATATATCCAATTTCAGGCATGGTTTTCAGCATAAAATAAGTTTCAAATTGCCCAAATATAAACATTAAAATTTGTCCATGCAATCAGTATAAAGAAATACTACGTTTAACTCTACTGGTAAACAGTTCTGGTATAATTCCACTAAGATAGAATGCTTTCAATTTTGGTAACATATATTTCCAAATTTCAGGTGAAAAAGTTATTCTCTGAACACTTATTCCTCTCTTTGTCCATACAACAAAGTCAACCCATTCAAGTTCATAAATAGCTAATTGTCCTTGTATTTGATACATGTAATTATGTTTTTCTTTCAGAAACAGATTTTCATTGCTTTCTGTACAAAAAAAATTTCCATCCTTCCCACATTCTGTAGGTACCATATGCCTCCATGGTTTTTTACTTTTTAAAGAGCCAAATGGACATTTAACTTCAAGTAACCCAGTCCCACAATCCTCACAAATGACAAGGCCATCAATACTTGCACCTATATATGGATATTTTGGATTAACAAGCAGACCCCTGGATTCTATCTGAACTTTCTTGCACTTTTCCATATGGTTCTGGACATAATGTTCCACAGCCACAGGTTCATATTTACGACCATATTTTAAGCTTTTCACAATATCTGGAATGGTTACATACCCTCGAATTTTTTTAACAAGATTGTCAGGTTTGGTAGTTAAACGTTTCACAACCTCGCCCATAACCGAGGCTGTAACAAGACAACTTCTTGCCTCTCTCCAGTTTTGGTTGATATGTTGACCCCTTGTTCCTTTTTCCAAATTAAGACTTACTTCATCAGTAACCATCAAATTTGAAAGAAAATTATAAAAAGTATCTATACAGTTCTTGGAATTTAAGTCCACATGATCTGCGTACATGAAATTTGGAATGAAAAGATTTAGAAAAGAACTTATATCTGCCGGTTTTGCAGTAAGAGTTTGATAAATCACACTTTGGGGATATAGATCTTTCAAGCCATTTAAAATCTCGTTTTAAAAAATTTCACTATCATCTTGGCATGGTCCAGCTTGGTAAACACCAGGATAAGGCTTCACTTTTTCCACTGGGTTCTCTTTATCAGTTTTATAAAAGCTTATATCACATACTCGCTTTGGACTAGGTTTCCTCCGCAGTGGTCTGGGCCGATCCCATCTGCATTCATTACTTGTGCATGCCCTTTTAGTTTTTATTAATGTGTACAATAAGGCACCTATATGCGCACAAAGTCCTGCTGCTCCTGCTTTACAGTTACACTCTGCCTGAAGAATATGCCCAGATGTTTTCATAGTACAAATATGTAATGAATAAAAATTTGCAGTTTTACCAAAGTTTCCAATAATAACATTTTGTCTCATTGAAGGCATACAATTGCATCTAATATAACAGTATTTACATTCTTCTTTCACTTCATTGAATTCAATGTCCTTGACAAATCCTTCATTACTCAATTTCTTTGCCTTCTTCATTTGATGTTCAAAATTTGTTGTTCCTCCTGTGGGATTTTTATGGTATAAAAAGTAGGCATCAATATCTTTGATTGAAATATCAGGAATGTCTTCACTTTCAATAGATTTCCAATCTTTGGACAATGTTTGCACTGGAACAATGGATTCATCACTCTTTGAAGGAGAATCATTGGTATCGCTAGCTTCATCTGAGTCTATACTATTACTCATTGCCCTGTAGACTCTGTTTATAAGAACTTCTTTGTTTCCAGACCTCTTCAGTCCTCTTTGTGATAACCATTCCTTCAGTTCTGCCACTCTTAATGACTTCAATTCATCCAATGACAGATGTTTTTCTGCATCACAGTATTCACTCTCTGTGTCTGAATCAGATGACATGACTAAAATAAAAAAAAACCCACTGAAAAAAGGTTTCTTCATTTTCAACCCTATATCTTCTGACACAGAGTTCAATCAGGAAACTGTAAACATATTACATTTGGCTATGTCTTTATTTACAACCTAATACGTTTTTGAGCAAATTTTCGAGGTTTAAACAGTGTTATCTACATAGTATGTAGACTAATTTAAGGTCAGGAAAACACTTATTTACAAGTTTTCTGGTTTCATGAATTTTCACTATTAACTGACTAATCAGTTAATCACTTATGTATTTGATTTTATCAGTTGAGAACAATAACTTCTACACATCAAATAAATAAGAATTAACACTTTTGTAAACTGCGTTAAAAAAAAACATGTAACCAGAATACTTTCTTTTTCTGCATCGACCACTGTCGACATGCTAACACCCCCCCCCCCCCCCCCCCCCGTCTGTCGTTTCAAACAAACGTAGCTTCTATTGATCAACACCAAAGTATGAAATGCTTAAATTAATCATATATTTAAAGGAAAACAGGAAAACTCACCTGTTTTTTAATCTTCAAGCCAGTAACCACGCTTTGCACATGATAAACACATGGTACGTTGAGAAAATATTGAACTCCCCGGAAGTAAATATTGCGTCAAAAGTAACATCTAAACTGTTGACGGAAATTTTTACGAAATCGGTATTTCGGAACCGGACTATTACACATCATGTCAACATCCCCTTTCTAGAGCAGTGCGTTATCCACAACTTGTACTGCATTGAATTCGGATTATTTTCTCTCAGTTTATGAGAAAACTCGTCAAATATATTTGAATGCAAAACAATTCTTATATTTTTTACCAAAACACACTGAATTGCTTTCGTTGAATTTTTAGGATTTTTTGTAATTTTAATTTGGAAAGAACGACTACTCCCTCGATAAACTGGTTTTCTGCCCCGTGATCTTGACGCTAATGGACGAGTTTACCATGTTAAATCCCCGTAGACTTTGAATTTGCCGCCGTTTCAATACACCGATTGAACTCGAGGGTTCGGATAAATGCAGGAAGTTTGGAAAAAAAATGATCTATCTCTCGAACCTAGGTTGAAGGCCAAGGTATTTATATATTTTGAGATATGTTGCAAAAAGTGGTGACAGTAGCTTGGTGGGACAGACTATAATCAAAAATAAGCCATTCAAATCATTCTTAAACACCAACAATATTCAAGTACAATGTACGCTCCATTGGTAATAATTTTGATTTAGTCCTTTCAAAAGACAAGTAAGAAAACAATGTTATTACTCACCCCACCCCCCACCCCCCCAGGAAGGGAAGGAAAGAGGGAACAAAAATATAAGACACTTAAAGTGGCTGAGGAAGTCACTACATGTAAATATGTGATTACGTAAATGACGTTAAAATGTGCTTTGTTCTTTGGACAGATTTTTTTTTAAATTTTATAGTAAACGCATGTGGCAATTTCTATCTTGCACCCTTTTTGTGAATTCTGTTAATTTTTTTTTTTACTTTCTGATTCATCGTCACTAAATGCATCTATTTAGAAATGAACTTTCTCCAAAAACTTTCACTTGTCATTCATCCAGAAAATGAAAGTATATCCAGTATCCAAAACAAGTGTGGATTCCTAGATGGCAGTAGATGCATCAACCATACAATATAGTTACTTGGGAATGCACCTGCCTTACGGGACGCCAACGTCGAAACAAACGCCATGGGTATAGCATTAGCTCATTTCGACTTCATTGAAGTACTGATAACATGACAATTTAGCTGGCCTATGAACCAGATGAAGTAAGATGTTTACTCACGTAATCCACAAATGACTGCAAAACGAGGCTGTCGGCCACAATTCCTTTCAAAAGCGTTTTGGTCAAACTGATAGGGACATCTATGTAGAGCTGTTTCATTCCC
The DNA here is from genome assembly GCF_033153115.1 of Saccostrea echinata. Classification (NCBI taxonomy): domain Eukaryota; kingdom Metazoa; phylum Mollusca; class Bivalvia; order Ostreida; family Ostreidae; genus Saccostrea; species Saccostrea echinata. The sequence continues at coordinate 4,807,224 of NW_026889813.1, read as the reverse complement.
CATGCACTGATAATTCAAAGTAATTGACTTGGATTCCTCAGGAAGGTCTTTGCTGGATCGAAATTCAGCTACACATCGAGTCCTTGAGAAACAATGAAACCAGTATGAGAAGTGTAATCATTATTTAAGCCTTTTTTCATAATACTGAAATAAGATTTTAAAATTTTAACATTTCAACAGGGTATTTATCATTTTGATGTCTCTATTTGTCTGTCTGGAATTTTTAGAAGTCTTTCACATCTGTTACATATCTGGATATCTGGATTAACTAGAAAAAGACGTTAATGGTAATTTAACAACAAAGGTTTATTATAAACGTGATGACTTTAACTTTGCAAACGTCAGCTTCCCTTACCTATGCAGCAATATACCCTTATCACCTGCATACGGGGTGTACATGTATATCTCTCAGTTGATTCTATACGCAAGAGCATGTTCTACGAACAATTTCTAAAACGAGGTAAGTTATTGACAAACAAGTTGATGAAACAAGGATATTAACAATCTCGTTTGAAGTCATCATTTCGAAAGTCCTATGGTCGATACAATGACCTTGTCAGCAAATACAATCTATCATTAAGTCAGATGCTGACTGACGTTTTTCATACTTATTGTTAGGCCATTATTTACACGCTGAATTGTCGACTTATTTTTCCGTTATTTCCCGATCATGACAAGGAGCACACGGCAGGTGTGACCGGTAGGTAGGGGTGCTCACTTGTCCATGGCACCTGATCCCACCTCTGATATTTTTGGAGATCCGTGTTTGCTCTACTCCCGATTTGTATTGTTTCAATGGACTTTGAGCTTGAATATTGTTCGTTATCTCAATATTACATCATACAAAGTATTAGTTTTTCTCATAATTTGTTAATCAACAAGTACTCAACTAGCTATTTCATGGAATGTATGCCTCCCCCCTCGGTTAAGGAAAAAAATGAGTGACAGAACTTTAAAATGCAGATGGAGAAATTTCTTTTAAAAATTGACCTTGACCTCGTACATTTTGGTAGGGGTTTTTCATAAGTTTGAATCATCACCTTACGTTTCATAGTAAAATCCCAAAGAGAACTAAAAATATCCTTGGTGGAATAATTTGTTGAAATATATGAATTTCTGATCTTTAACTTTGTCCTTCTGACCTCAAGTCACTGGGGGTCTTGAGTAAGTCATGGGGAGTTATGGTTTAAAATTTCATTGCAAAAAGAACTAAACTTGTTATCTAAAAAACAATTTCATTCAAAATATGAAATTCTGACCTTGTCAATTGACATTCTTGCCACAAGTCATATGTTGCTATAACATAAAATTATATTGTAAAGGCCAAAAGAAAACTAATATCTTTCTAACCTTCACCTTTATCCATTTGACCTCAACATGAATAAGAGTCTTCCTTTTGTCATAGGAAGTTAGGACATACAGTTTCATTGCAAAATGTAAAAGGACTTTTAGAGATATCGATCAGTAAGAAATGAGTTATAGACAGACAAAATGAAGGGCATCTAAACAGATGGACAGACAGCCATACCAAAATTGATATTTCAGCTTTTAGAGAAAAGGGAGGCAAAAACTCCAAGAAAGGGAAAAATAGGACTTTTAGATGTAACATTTTTATTTATTTCAACACCTTTTAAAGGCTGAACTGGTTCTATAAAGTATAACGATAATTAAGGCCTAATCTTCTGTTCTAAATTTCATGAAAAAATAAGAATTCCCAACATTGATTTTCATCAACAATTATAAAAGCATTAGATTCAAATGGAATAATTTTTTAAGATATAAAGCGAGGCTTACTTTTGAATTTTAAATTTATGTCTAAGCATTTTATGTAGAAATATTTACATCCCCTGAATATTATTTCCTCGATTTCTTGTGAAAACGATGGCTGTTCATTAGTTCGTAAACGACAATAAGCTGGCCACCTGCATACATTTCTTGAGCAAAGGCTGTTCCATCAATTATGCATACAATGACATACACATCTTTAATACAATATTTAACATATTTTATTTTACTTTGAATGTTTTTTATGCAGATATAAAGATAAACAATAAAATTTCTTTCTTTCTTTGTTAGTTTAGGAATTAACGTCGCAGCTATTGCAGGAAAAAAAATTACTTAACCCGCTTACGCAGATTATGTATTTTTTCTGCAACAGATGCGACATTAATTCCCGTAATAACAAACAAAGCATTTTATTGTTTATAATTTGAAAAAGTAATAAAAATCATTTACGGTAGAATAGAAATAAATAATAGGTAAATAGAAATAGCACTAATTTTTATCCTATCATAAAATCAAAAATATATGGTATATTTGAAAATAAAATTTAGTGTCATATATATTTAATTCATAACAGAAAACATGATGTAGCAATGCTTTTTAAGTCAGAATATCAGGTTGTTTATTATCTATGGTTGTGAAAAAAAATGTGTCTTTTAGCAAGAGTTATCTTTCTTTAATATTTCGCGTTTTTCCTAAGGAAAAAATAAACTACTAATAAAAATAACCTACAAAGTATACTGAAAATAATACAAAATATTTTTAGTTCTTATAAAGAAATATTAAAATATATTAGCGAAAGAAACTACAGCAAAATGTTAGCAACATTAAATTTTTTGCCGAGAAATCTGAATGCTTACAGTTAATCAAGGTTTTCATAGTTTTGTTCTATTTCGTTTTTTATCTTGATAGATAAAAGAAACTCACGATGGTTGTCCTGTTTGTCTGCAGACAACACGGGCGTTGGCCGGATACCAGTGTGGGCCACACATTGTGAGCCATTTCCGGTTATAATTGACTTCAACAGTATAACTTCCAGCCTGAGACTCGAAGTTCGTGAGACGGACCAGTTCAAAACCTTAAAAATTAAACAATGTGCTTAAGTAAACAAAATATAACGATTTTCTTTTACTTCTTTTAAATATCTCATAATATTAATATATTTTTTAAAAAACTTACACAAAAAATATAATGCTTTATTAATAAAAAAAATTAAAATCGGAAACTTCCCTTACTTATGCAGCAATATACCTTCATCACCTACATACGGGTTTATACCTCTCAGTTGATTCGATACGCAAGTGCATGCTCTACGTTTGAACAATTTCTAAAACGAGGTAAGTTATTGACAAACAATTGATGAAACAAGAATATCAATAGTCTCGTTTGAAGTCATCTTTTCGCAAGTTTTACAGTCGATATAATGACCTTGTCAGCACATACAACCTATCATTGAGTCAAATGCTGACTGACGTTTTCCATACTAACTGTTAGGCCATTATTTATACACTGAACTCTCTACAGATTTTTTCGGGGTTTTTTTCCCGATCATGACAAGGAGCACACGGCTGGTGTGACCGGTCGGCAGGGGATGCTCACTCCTCTATGGCACCCATTCCCACCTCTAAATTTTGAGGTCCGTGTTTGCTCTGCTCCCATTTTTATCGTTTCTCTGGACTTTCGAGATTGAATACTGTTCGTTTTCTTCACATTTCATCTATACAATATTGTTGTAAAATGCAACATTGATAATATTTTTTTTTTTGCAAACGCAACATACATTTATACAGTATAATTTCATCATATGGCTGTTTTCTTGGTGTTTTTTTTAGCTCTCGCAACTTGTTGCTATCATACTCTTGTTATCAGGATAGTAAATAACATGTATGACCTGTGAAATGCACACATGGTACATGATATGGAGTATGAAACTCACCTTTCATTCATTTGCGAGGATTTAATCTGTAAACCTGTAATTTTTTAAAGAAGCATACACCATATCTCTTCAGAAACATCTTATCACAAGCTGTTTTTCGTTTTCTTGATTGTGAATAAATGGTGCTGCAATTCTTTTATTCTGTACTAGAACTAAAGTTTTCGGAAGAAAAAACAAGATGTGTTTGTGAAACACTGATGCCCCCGTATGGCAACTTATAGCGAAGGTTAAACTTTCTCAAATGCAAATTAAATATGTTGGTACCCAAAGTAAGTTCTTGTCCCTGGGAATATACCTGTGAAATATGAAGGCCTTAGCAGCAACCATTAAAAAGATATGGAAAAGGTTAAAAATTTTCAAAGGTTAGTCAAACATCAAGGTCAAGGTCAAAAGGTCAAAATTAATGGTGCCCAAAGAAAAGGCCTTCTCAAAAGAAATACACATGTGAAATATGAAAGCCCTAGCACCAAACGTTCAAAAGATATGGCCAAGTTTAAAGTTTATCAAAAGTAGGTCAAACTCCAAGGTCAAAAGGTCAAAATTGTTGGTATCCAAAGGAAGGTCTTGTCACAAGAATTACATATGTAAAGTATGAAAGCCCTAGCACCAACGGTTCAAAAATTATGGCCAAGGTTAAAGTTTTTCAAAGGTAGGTCAAACTCCAAGGTCAAGGTCAAAGGGTCAAAGTTGATAGTATCCAGAGGAAGGTCTTGTCACAAGGATTACATATGTGAAGTATGAAAGCCCTAGCACCAACGTTTCAAAAGTTATGGCCAAGGTTAAAGTTTTTAAAAGTAGGTCAAACTCCAAGGTCAAAGGGTCAAAGTTGTTGGTCTCCAGAGAAAATTCTTGTCACAGGGATTACATATGTGAAGTTTGAAAGCCCTAGCACCAACGGTTCAAAAATTATGGCCAAGGTTAAAGTTTTTCAAAAGTAGGTCAAACTCCAAGGTCAAGGTAAAAGGGTTAAAGTTGTTGGTATCCAAAGAAAGGTCTTGTCACAAGAATTACATATAAGAAGTATGAAAGCCTTAGCTCCAATCATTCAAAAGTTATGGCCAATGGTAAAGGTTTTTTTAAAAAAAAAATAGGTCAAACTCCAAGGTCAAGGTCAAAGGGTCAACGTTGTTGGTATTCAAAGAAGGTCTTGTCACAAGGATTACACATGTGAAGTATGAAAGCCCTAGCACTAATTGTTCAAAAGTTATAGCTAAGGATAAAGTTGGGTAATTTTTTGCAAAACTGGGTCAAACTCCAAGGTCAAGGTCAAAAGGTCAAATATGGTGGTACCCAAAGAAAGGTCTTGTCACAAGGATTACACATGTGAAATATGAAAGCCATAGCTCCAACCAATCAAAAGTTATGGGCAATGTTAATTAAAGTTTTTGCGGACAAACAGACAGACGGACGGACAAGGCAAAAACTATATACCCCCGAATCTTCGATGTGGGGGCATAAAAATCAAACCTACATTGATATTCATGTATATTATTTGCCCAACCCTAGCATCATGACTTGAATACATGACATGTAAACTATACTTTGCTTTTCATGAAGATGCTACTGTTAAAATTGGACTAATCATGGTCCTGCTGTTCTAGAGAAAATTTTAAAAGATAGGTTCCTACATATTTCTTAATCCCCAATTTTGGCCCATAGAATGACAATATGTACCGTCATATGGATCTCAGTTGGGGATTTTTGCATTACAAATCTACAGTCATAGCTCCGTTAAGGATGTTTCACTGATTTGTTACCTATATATACAGAATTTATGTTTCGGCTTATGATGCATCCTTTAATTTGTACATTGCTTCATAAACCAAGGGTTTGTGGGAGAATCGGAAACACTTGCCTTAACAACTCATGCAAAAATTATATGTCACTTTGCTGACTACATGCTTTCCATGATGCAACATGCAAACAAGATTGAACATAATTAAAGAACCCAAATCTTATCAAAACTATTATATTAAGCATTCTTTTCGTCATCAGTTATATAAGTTTGTTTATTACAAGAATAACAAGAAACATTGACGCAAGCGTCAAAAAATCGGCCGCAAACCAAGTGTTACTCATTTCTCAGGCAAGAAACTGAAATGCGTGATCTGTTGTTAATATATATCTGATATTAATCTGTTAATATAACCCGGTGACATAAAACATTGCATGTGACATTGCAGGAGCTGATTTCATTTTTCAACAACCGAATCTTTCTCATACATAATTTGCGTTTCACGGAATATTTTACTTTAATAGTAAAACAAAACAAATATTTGGGACTCCTCTCTCTCTCTCTCTCTCTCTCTCTCTCTCTCTCTCTCTCTCTCAAGCAAATCCAAAGGAGAGTGTTGAAACCCCAACAACCCCCTTTAGATCCACCACTGCATTTCTTCTTTCAGTTTCTTTGTTGTGGTGTTGAGATGTTGCGGGCAAATGCTTGGCAAATTGTAAAACACGCTTTATCCTCGTTTGCTGGAGCAAAAATTTCGTACCAACCTGTATTTTGTCTTTAAAGAAGTCAAAACTTTTTTTTTAATTCCCATATGAAATGTTTATTTTACGTCATTTTAAAACAAATATAATAAATCCTGTTTAAACTGAGAAAGTAATGTTGATTATACATGTATATATATATCTCTGTCTTTGCTTAAGATAATGCCAAACACTTACACAATCTCCGCACTTTAAAATTCGTTAATCAGGATTCGATCAGATAAAATATTTAACCCATTATTATACCCCCTCTTTCTAAAGAAAGTTCGGGTATATTGTTGTTACTCATGTCTGTCCGTCCGTCCGTCACACTCGTCTTTCTCAAACTCCTCTTACATTTTACATAGCCTAGCTAGCTAATCATCTTTTGGGAGATGGTTGGTGGTGTCATGTAGATGTGCAGTAAGGTTTCGGAATTTTCATTTTCACCCTGGGGGTCAAATGGGGGTCGAAAAACAATGTTTTTTATGCAAAAAGCCCCTGGTTCCCTGAACTCCTCTTACATTTTACAGAGTAGCCTAATCATCTTTTGGGAGATGGTTGGTGGTGTCATGTAGATGTGCAGTAAGGTTTCGGAATTTTCATTTTCACCCTGGGGGTGAAATGGGAGTCGAAAAAACGACGTTTTTTATGCAAAAAGCCCTTGGTTCCCTGAACTCCTCTTATATTTTACCCAGTAGCCTAATCATCTTTTGGGAGATGGTTGGTGGTGTCATGTAGATGTGCAGTAAGGTTTCGGAATTTTCATTTTCACCCTGGGGGTCAAATGGGGGTCGAAAAACAATGTTTTTTATGCAAAAAGCCCCTGGTTCCCTGAACTCCTCTTACATTTTACAGAGTAGCCTAATCATCTTTTGGGAGATGGTTGGTGGTGTCATGTAGATGTGCAGTAAGGTTTCGGAATTTTCATTTTCACCCTGGGGGTGAAATGGGAGTCGAAAAAACGACGTTTTTTATGCAAAAAGCCCTTGGTTCCCTGAACTCCTCTTATATTTTACCCAGTAGCCTAATCATCTTTTTGGAGATGGTTGGTGGTGTCATGTAGATGTGCAGTAATGTTTCGGAATTTTCATTTTCACCCTGGAGGTCAAATGGGGGTCGAAAAACAACGTTTTTTATGCAAAAAGCCCCTGGTTCCCTGAACTCCTCTTACATTTTACACAGTAGCCTAATCATCTTTTAGGAGATGGTTGGTGGTGTCATGTAGATGTGCAGTAAGGTTTCGGAATTTTCATTTTCACCCTGGGGGTCGAAAAACGACGTTTTTTATGCAAAAAGCCCTTGGTTCCCTGAACTCCTCTTATATTTTACCCAGTAGCCTAATCATCTTTTTGGAGATGGTTGGTGGTGTCATGTAGATGTGCAGAAAGGTTTAGGAATTTTCATTTTCACCCTAGGGTCAAATGGGGGTCGAAAAACGACGTTTTTTATGCAAAAAGCCCCTGGTTCCCTGAACTCCTCTTATATTTTACGAGTAGCCTAATCATCTTTTGGGAGATGGTTGGTGGTGTCATGTAGATGTGCAGTAAGGTTTCGGAATTTTCATTTTCACCCTGGGGGTCAAATGGAGGTCGAAAAATGACGGTTTTTTATACAACTAGAAATATGTCCATAGGACATGAATGCCCCGCCAAGGGTTTATTAGAGTATGTATCAGCATATGAATTTTGACACAAATTTAAGAAAAGTAAAAGGAAAGGTCAAGGTCAAAAAATATTGATGCAGTTGAATAGCTCTCATCAGTATGTATCAACATATGAAGTTTGATAAAAATATCTTGAATGATTTCATGAAAACTGAGCTAAAAACTAATTTAAGAAAAGTGAGGTCAAGTTCAAAGGAAAGGTCAAGGTCAAAAAATGTTGATGCAGTTGTATAGCTTACATCAGTATGTATCAACGTAAGAAGTTTAATTACACTATCTTGAATGGTATCTTTAAAACTGAGCTAAACAATAATTTAAGAAAAGTGAGGTCAAAGGAAAGGTCAAGGTCAAAAAATGTTGATGCAGTTACATAGCTCTCATCAATATCTATCAGCATATGAAGTTTGATAAAAATATCTTTGATAGTTTCTTTGAAACTAAGCTTTGAACAGAGTTAAACGCAAAGCGTGACGGAAAGACAGACGGAAGGATGAAAGGACGGAAGACAGACATGACAAACACTATATGCACCGGCCATATTCATGGCGGGGCATAAAAACAAGGTAAAAAATTTTGTTTGCATGCACCCTTTCTCCATGTTCCAAGATTGAAGTTTTAATGTCAAAAGGTTCTTAAGTTATGGTTTGGAGATGTTTTTCTCAATTTGACCTTGAATGGAGAAAGGCGTCAAGGTCAACATTTTAGTGCAGTGCATCTTTTGTAAATGTCTTTTTTCTATGTTACAAATTTGAAATCCTAATGGGAAAGGTTCTCAGGTTATAGCCTGGACTATATTTTTATGTAAAGATTGACCTTGACCTTATCGAAAGATCAAGGTAAAAAAAAGTTTGGTGGCCTCAACCCCAATTCCATACCACCTCTCCATGTTTCAAGTTTGAAGTCTTAATGTCAAAGGTTGTCAAGTTAAGGCTCAGACAAAATTTGATTGAAGAAGAAAACTGACAAAAACAATATGTAGACTAGTATATTTCTACTTGTTGCATCAAACCTGTAGGAGGAGTAGTTTTGAAAGAACAAATTTGTTTCTACATTATGTAATGAAACTTTCACATAAGATTCAACTTTTCTTGCCTAGTGGTTCTTGAGAAGGAATTTTTTTCTTATACAGTAAAGCATTCTTATAGCGAAACAAGCCTATAATGAATTGACACTTACAGGAAAGCAATTTTCATTCCCCATGACTTTAAAATATATTGTAAACTTAATGGATATAAGCAATTACACTTATTACAAAGCAAAATCGTCCGTCCCAGGCACTTTGTTGTAAGCATGTTTAACTGTACATTCCCATGTTTACAAAACTTTGATCCCCTATTGTGGCTGCACCCTACCCCTGAAGGTCATGATTTGGACAAAGTTGAATCTACACTAAGTTATGGTGGCATATTTCTGCCCCTTATGTGCAAGTTATTTTTCTATCAAATATGTCGACATGCAAGATAAATATGTTGACATGCAAGATAGTTATGTCAACATGCAACATAACTATGTTGACATGCAAGAAAATTGTAATCAAATAAAAATTATAAAATATCTTCAAATATTGCCCACATATGACATCCAACATGCTAGATGCAACTTATTTATGTCGCCATGCAACTTATTTATGTCGACATGCATCTTGGTTATGTTGACATTCGAGATAAATATGTTGACATGCAACATATTTATGTCGACATGCAACTTATTTATGTTAACATGCATTTTTCAGATACAGTTCTGCTATGACCTTAACCTTAGACCTTAAAACATAGTTCAAGGTCACTGCACACCCTTTAAAAGAGACTTCAGACGAACAAATGGACGGACGGACACACTAATTACTAAAGGTCGCCCGCAGAGAT